>NW_013666068.1:178706-187267 GCF_000517525.1 Limulus polyphemus | reverse complement strand
CGTGGTGGGCAGAGCACAGATAGCTCTTGTGTAGCTTTGTGCACAATTAAAAAAAAAAAACAGACGCCCAATTAAAAACTATTTTTTTGAGAATGAAATAAAGCATTTGTATGGCATAATTTATTTTTCATTTGTTACTTATATAATGAGAACTAATCAGTAGGTTCTGTTCTCTAGAATAAAACTAGACATAAGTTTCTGTTGTGAGGAATGAAATTATAGAGATGAGTCTATGGTGAAGAGTATATGTAAACTTACTGTACTGTCGTTTGGAGTGAACTATTTCGGAAGGAACTGAATACATGGATGTGTTGAAGATTTGTTGAATAGACAAATGAACTGATGAATCTGCAATACTAAACAATGGGGTTATTCAATAAAAATATACATACATCAAACTTTAACCGTTCTAGTAACATATTATAATGATTGTTGAAGCCTTAAAAGATTCGAAATGACGTTGGATTAGTTTCAGTATGCTACAAAAAATATATGAATATGGTGAGAATTAGAGAAAACACCTTGCGGTCAATCATGTTGACATCTTGTACCATCAATAATAAATTAATCACGTGGATGTCAAAGTAAATAATTTGACGTATTCAGTCATGACTTTTAGCTGATTCAGAACATTGTTTCTCATGTGAATAATTTTTGAACAACATAAAAACAAAAAGATTAAATTATCTTTCATACTATGACAAAACTATATACTTTCACCACTTGCATAAGGCTTTCTATATATAAAACCTTAACCCCGTTTTCATAATATAACTTCATAAAACAGATTGACCATCAATACATTTTGTCTCTAAGGGAGTTAAAACATTCGACTTTTTGTTCCTAAAAACAAATCTGCAAAATGGGCTATCTGTGCTGTGCCCATCATAGGGATAGAATTCTACGTTTTAGCGTTATATGCCTTGAAGTTTACCGCTAAGCCATCCGGGAGCGAAGTTAAGATAAGATAATTTATTACAGCAATGTTGTTGAATTTACCAACCAGGGAAAGAAGATATATAGCTTCTCCCTAACGTTTTTTTTTTTTCTGTTTCGATAGTATTTTTTTTATAAGTACAATGACTTTGAATTATTATATTGAATCCAAGTGTAACGGTGAAAAGAAAGAATTGTCAATAGTATGCATGTAAAAAGTTGCTAACTGAATATGAGTTTAAAATGTACAGAGAGTATTTTTAATATAATTTGTAAAACTGGAAAAAGATATATAACATATTGTATGGACACTGAACTTGGAGTTAGTTAAAATGGGGTAAATACATTGAAAGTGAATTTACAATCGATTTCTTTGTACGTCCATAGACTTATTGGTTAAGTTTATGCGAAGAGATCTATGAATAGATATAAGTTCTCACTACCTCCACACTTAAAAACACCATTTTCTCTGCCCTAAGAATATGTTTTTACGGTCAAATCAAGGTAAGTACTAACTAACTCAGATGTTTTTGAACGCAGACTACTGCTGGGATGTAATATCCTCCCCAGCTTACTTACACACTTGCAGAAAACTATATATTTCCTTTCATTTACTTAATATTGTTGAAGTAGTACATAGAGATGATGATATCTTTCTGTGTTTGACCTTGGCATTATCAAAATAATGAACCATTTACTTCATGACGTCCTTGACTTCTTGACAATACACATCCACTGATACATACATATATATTTACATCTGCTTCAACCGAGAAATGAAAATTCTAGACGAAATAAAGAAAAATTTAGACTACCAACAATGAATAATATAAATTAACCATTTATTAATGAACCATTTACTTCATGACGTCCTTGACTTCTTGACAATACACATCCACTGATACATACATATATATTTACATCTGCTTCAACCGAGAAATGAAAATTCTAGACGAAATAAAGAAAAATTTAGACTACCAACAATGAATAATATAAATTAAGAATGGTATTCGAATAAGAACTTGGTTGTTAAGTAGGATAAAGTTTGTTATAAGTCAAGAATGGTATTCGAATAAGAACTCGGTTGTTAAGTAGGATAAAGTTTGTTATAAGTTAAGAATGATATTCGAATAAGAACTTGGTTGTTAAGTAGGATAAAGTTTGTTATAAGTTAAGAATGATATTCGAATAAGAACTCGGTTGTTAAGTAGGATAAAGTTTGTTATAAGTTAAGAATGATATTCGAATAAGAACTCGGTTGTTAAGTAGGATAAAATTTGTTATAAGTTAAGAATGATATTCGAATAAGAACTCGGTTGTTAAGTAGGATAAAGTTTGTTATAAGTTAAGAATGATATTCGAATAAGAACTCGGTTGTTAAGTAGGATAAAGTTTGTTATAAGTTAAGAATGATATTCGAATAAGAACTTGGTTGTTAAGTAGGATAAAGTTTGTTATAAGTTAAGAATGATATTCGAATAAGAACTCGGTTGTTAAGTAGGATAAAGTTTGTTATAAGTTAAGAATGATATTCGAATAAGAACTCGGTGGTTAAGTATGATAAAGTTTGTTTGACCACGAAACAAAATGTTTTTCATCCAAATGAAAAGCTTTAAGTTAAAAACTACAATTAATAAAAAGTTAGAACCACGAACTACATGACTCCATAGATGCTCTACAACTTCCAGTTATTCATCATTTTCAACGTCATCAGAGGAAGTGTCGGTTAATATGCTGCAAATTCACAGTCCGCAGTTATGAAGTTATTGGTGGAACAGGTAACTGCTAATATGTTTGCAAATCAAAATAGTCTCTGTGTCTTCTGAACTAGCCTATTTTTAGATAAATGATCTATCATTTTAAATGTTGCTTTTTAGGCATTTTTATTGTTTCTTTGTTTATTTCTTCATCTGAACGACACCTTATGTACCCAATAATATAAACAGCCAGGTCAGAGATCACTTTGGTTTAAACATAACCGTGCCTAACTTTCAACTGCGGACCACTTGGAAGCACCCGCCACCTAAAGCAGTTATTCTTAACGAATAATGGGACTGACTGTCACTATTATAACATATCTACACATGAAAGATGTAGCTGTATGAGAAATTTATTTAAATTTAGAATGAAAGCTGTCAGTAGTTTCTGGACCCATGGAGCATATTTTTTTACGAAAATATATTAAGAAATTATTACAGAATGTTTTGATCTATAGGATAACCTCTGTGTTTACTATACCTAGGTTGAGCACTTTACGTTAAAGGGATTTTGGAATTTCACTACATCGTTACAGTTTATGTCGCCACATTCTTTCTGCAAGAAAACAGTGTTTCCATTGTAAGGCTATCACGTTCAAATAATACCATTTCTCCCTGAAGCTTTCCATAATCCATCTAGTGTGCATCGACAAAAGCTTCTCAGAACCTGTATCATGAGCCCGATTTTAATAAAATGCATAGGTGCTATATTCCGCGACTGAAGGAAATGTCTTCGTATGGAATAACATGAATACCCGATCCGTTCTTAAGCTGCTTGAGATATACCACACTGGAATTGGTATGTCGTTGAGTAACTTGTGTACACGTGACTTATGTTACTTTTTCAGAGAAAGGTACTTCTTAATTATGTCAGGTATTGTTGCCTGAGATACAGAAACGACTTTCCCCACTGGTCTTTATGTTACAAGAATTTTCACGGACTGGGTGCGAGTTGTTACAGATCTTATTCTGAATGGTCCTGGTGCCTCGACTTGAACGAAATTTCTTTATTTTCCACTGTCATTAACAAAAAGGGACATCTTTGTTTTGGAAATTCTAAATCCCAAATCTGAACACATCTTTATGACTTAAGTGTATGAATATTTTCTGTCTGAAAGGGCTGTTACATACCATTCTCAAAATCAACCAAGTTTCGACGCCATGACAAAACTCAAAACAGTGTGAAAATATAGCCTGATAGATGCCATTCCACCCAAATTTTATATCAACTGTGGTTCTCAAGTGACTCACTGATTTCCATATTCACAATCATTTTAAAATATCATACTCAACCTTGTATATATATTACCTCTAAAATCGTAAGTCGATCGTACAGAAATTACCATATTTTGGTGGCAACTTTGAAAAGAAGAAAAACTAATAAATGCAGTGAAACTCTCAATATGTTATTTTGGTGTTAATAAAAGTCTTCCCAAAGCAAGTCATTTCATTTTGGTCTTGACTTGCAATGTAAGAATTGCTTTTAGCATGTTCTTGGCATCTAGGACACTCTCTGCACTTAGTAAAAACAATATATGTTCTTCAACTATTTTTCATGATTTTCATTGGTGGAGTTCTGTTCAATCACACGAGACTTTTGGACGTTCTTCCAGTGTATATTGACAAATTTAGCCTTTAAAACAGATTTTTTCTAAGTTACATTACTTTGCAAAAAAGAAAAAGAAAAAAAAAGCATATAAATTTCACCAAAATCTTGAAAAAATTCCCTGCGAGACACCTACCGATGAGCACAAAAGTTGTTTTGTTCGAATTTTCTAATAATAACATGTCATAGAAAGGCAATTTTAGTGTTTCATATTTTGAATACTAACAAAGTTACCTATTCCTGTATGATAAGCTCTCGATCTAAGGGCTAAAAACTACTAAGATGAGAAACAAAACAAAACATCACTTTCTTCATGTATAAAGCATATTACTTCTTTGCTAGACATAGAGTAGTATGGGAGTTTTGATCTTATAACGTGTTTTAAAAAGCCGTTTCAAAACACATTATTTCTTATCATGTTTCTCTTAATTATCCCTTTACGGCCTTTGAAGTAAAAGAATAACTAAAAAGAACGCAAGTACATTCCGAATCAGGGATTTCCCACCGGAAAAGAATAGGGTTCTTTCTCTAAACAGGATGTTCGATGGATATATTATTAAGGAATATGAATATGTTTACTTTCTGTACTTCGACTGATTCCGTTAAAAAAGGAAAAGTGACTATAAAAAAACGCACAACAACAATATTTATTAAGACAAACACAAACGAAGTACAAACACAATACACTGATACAAAACACCACAAAGGCAGTGTCTGTATGAGTGTGTTGGACCAGTGAGAGACAGGAAGTGTCTGTGAGGACGTGTTGAACCGATGAGAGACGGGTAGTGTTTTTATGGATGTGTTGGACCAGTGAGAGATAGGATGTATTTGTATGAATGTGTTAAACTAGTGAGAGACGGAAAGTATCTGTATGGATGTGTTGGACCAGTGAGAGATAGTATGTATTTGTATGAATGTGTTAAACTAGTGAGAGACGGAAAGTATCTGTATGGATGTGTTGGACCAGTGAGAGATAGTATGTATTTGTATGAATGTGTTAAACAAGTGAGAGACGGGTAGTGTTTTTATGGATGTATTGGACCAGTGAGAGATAGTATGTATTTGTATGGATGTGTTAAACTAGTGAGAGACGGAAAGTATCTATATGGATGTATTGGACCAGTGAGAGATAGGATGTATTTGTATGGATGTGTTAAACTAGTGAGAGACGGAAAGTATCTATATGAATGTGTTAAACTAGTGAGAGACGGGAAGATATGCATTCAAAGTTTTTCTCACTACTCCAGTCAAATCTCCTAAAGCAAAGCTAAAAGGTTGAAATAAACTATGAAAGAGCCTATAGTTAAATCAAGTTTAAATGAAACGACATTAAGTATAAATCTTTACAAAAATCCGAAATATAGATATATGAAAACCTTTCTGCTACACATTTTCCTAACAGAAGAGTGCCTGCCTTTAAATACAAAACACTTTGGTAACAGCATTCGAAAGTAGAAGCTTGGAAGCCCGGTGCCATTACACGATTCGCCAACAGAAAAGACAACCGTCCATCTCAAGATATCACAATGAATTGAAAGTTATCTTCCTTGCAAGAGAACTCGAGTAGTGACCAATTAGTGGATCCTAGTACAGTTAAAGTGACGAGAAACCACGTTGTTTAATTGAGAGACTCGCCGCGTCCAAATTGAACTGATTAAAATAGCAATTTCAAACAATTTATATAATAAATCAATGAATACTGGTCTATACCCATGAAGAAGAAAATGTAACTTTTGCAGTCAAACGTGAGTTAATCTCTTTTGTTCGCCTGAAGAGCCTCAGACGTTTTAAACCACCGCTACAGAACATATTCCTTGTTACCTTAACAATAAATGATCATAAACATTTCTTTGTCGCATGCAGAACTTACTTAAGGAGGGTGATCTTTATTGATAATTAATAATTTCTATCAAGTATTATCTAAATTTATTATTTAAAAACTTTCTGATTATTTGTCAGTAGACTCCAGTAGCTTGTCTGGACATGTTATTTTCGTGTATTATGGTCCCATTACTTTGGTTTGTTTTGGATTTCGCACAAAGCTACTCGGGGCTATCTTCGCTAGTTGTTCCTAATTTAGCAGTGATAGACTAGAGGGACAGCTAATCAACACCATCCAAAGTCAACTCTAAAGATAATATTTTACCAACGAATAGTAGGATTGACCGTCACATTATAGCTTTCCAACGGTTGAAAGGATGAGCATGTTCAGTAACGGGGACTCGAACCCGCGAAATGTAGATTGCGAGTCGAACTCCTTAACCACCAGGCCCTAATTGTCTCCATCTCGTATTCATTTCTGGTTGACAACATCTTATACCAACTGAAGACTAAATCGTCGAGTTACATCCTTAATTAGTGCCACTATTGTTTCAATATATTTTATAATCCCGCCCTTTCATTTCAAATAACTTATCACGATTTTATTCAGGCAAGTCTAATTCCTTCACAAAACAATTATACACTGTATACTTCCAAAGAAAGCCAAAAGCTTCTACAATCTAATAAGTTAAGAACAAATCACGTAAATTAATTTATCTTTATTGACTTAATTCCTTATTATTTACGAACCTTTGAAGGACACCGAAATGGCAGAGGGCGAGTTATAGGCACGTGTCTAACTTAAACTTTGTTAAATGCTGTTATAAAGCGAAGTTTTATTGATTTCTGTAAGATTTATCAGATAATTCGCATACTTTTATTGAACACATCAAGTTTTATAACTTAATATAGTAAAATAAAATCAGCATTATTTCTCAATCTATTTGCTCAAGATTTATTAAGTCCAACATGATTTGAGGCATCGCTTTTTCATAACACAATTACTATTCTTAACTATAGGCCTTCTTTAAACCAACTCATTCTTGTATTACTATTATAATAACTTTGAACATTCTTAGATACGTTGAGCTTTTATGGCATCCCAGAATATTTGTAAATTACTAGTATGATCTGATATGCTGACTTTTACAGTATTAGCAAATGATGTCTTTCATTCTGAAAAAAAAAATCGAAATAAAATCGGTTTGCGCCGAACAATATAAGCCAATGAAAATGTTTGAATATTACTAAAGGTATTATTAAGCCTAAAATATGAAATACAAATCACGTTTGACTCCAAAAGGTTGTTATTACTCTCCTTGAAAACTTGCGGCCTAGTGAATTTCTTTGCTTCTCCGGCATAGGCACTTTTATCGTGAAAATTGTATTTTTGATATTGCATAGACAAAGCATTTCTGGTCATTTGAGCTCTTCAGTTCATGACCTTCCTCACGTCATCCTGTAGCACTATGTCAAGCTGTGTTGATTTGGTTGTTTTCTGAAATTAGATATGGAATTAGAAGGGGGTTCAACCCCCACCCGCACTCTTCATGAAATTCCTCATGTCATCCTATATCATTGTGTCAAGTTTGGTGTTGATTGATCAAGAAATGTGGAAACGTATAACAGATACACAGATATATATATTGACGTTTATTTATATAGAAGATATAATAACAAAACTGACCTTTTGCCAAACCTTTTGAAAACAAATATATAGACAGTATATAAGTTTGATGGAAGATATAAAAAACTATGGTCATAACTTATATTTACCTTTCTTCAGTTATAGCAAAACTGGTCGTCAGATTGTTTAGACGTTCTTGTGCTGCTCTAACACTATAGTATATTTTTACTACCAACTGACAAACGATCACAATAAAATTGTCATAAAAAATGAATTATTTCAAATTTGGTGGAAAAAAGAGATATTCTATTCCAACTACATAAAATAAGTATATTCTTGTCAGTTGTCGGTTTACATAAAGAATGCTTTTTTCTTATTAAGAATCATGGCAATTTAAGTTAATTTTGTATGTTTCTAAATATGCAACTTAAATAATATTATATTACACAGTTATTTTTACTCATATATGTGACAACGTAAACTGGGTTTGGTTTGTTATGAATTTCGGGCAAAGCTACACGAGGGCTATCTGCGCTAGTCGTCCCTAATTTAGCAGTGAAAGACTGGAGGGAAGGCAGCTAGTCATCATCACTTACCACCAACTCTTGGGCTACTCTTTTACCAACGAATAGTGGGATTGACCGCCACATTAAAACGCCCCTACTGCTGAAAGGGCGAGCATGTTTGATGTGACGGGGATTCGAACCCTCAGATTACGACAAGAGCGCCCTAACCACCTGGCAATGCCGGGCCCATAAACTAGGAAGTAGGTTGTACATTCAATTAGTTAACAAAGTTATCACTTTTTGCG
>NW_013666068.1:151672-177973 GCF_000517525.1 Limulus polyphemus | reverse complement strand
AGTTTTATAAAGAAAGGACTTGTATCGTAGAAGAATTAACAAACAAACATACAGAGACGTAACAGTATTTAACAGAACTATATTTTGACATTGTCTGGCATTTCGTAGGTCGTATAATGCCACTGAAAATAGATCGCTTCTGCGAAGGGTACGTAACGGTCTTTTTCTCGCAGAATATTCATACACTCGGATAATAAAGATGAGTTCAGATTGAGGATTCAGAATTTCTAAGACACAGATATCCCTTGTATTTAATGGAATTGGAAACCAAAGAAGTATGGATTAATTTGGGGCACCAGGATCATCATTCATCCAGCCATCATAAACAAAATGCGGAAACTTTTAACAGGATAGAATCTACGGATACAAATGTCAGTGGTGGAAAAACGAACATGTATTTCGCTCAACAATACGCGACACAATTAAGAAGATTCTACGTATGGAAACGAGGCCAAAATAGTATGGTTTCATCAAGATAAGGCTTTCAGTCATACAATCCGTTCAATTGTTGCATACCCCAAGCAGCTGGAGAATGAAACTAATATTTATGCTATTCTATACGAAGAATTCATGGTCAAATCACCGAATGCAGTGTCCAGGGACTGTTGAGACAGACACTGGAAAAACATCATTCTCATACAGGAGATAGCTTATGGAAAGCATGCAGGGAAGAGTGTTGTGCTTTCCACATCACAGGATCATGGCAAAGTCTTTTGTAATGGAAAATACTCTGCGGAGCTATTGTAAGATGATATTGTCATGCAGAGTACGATCGGATGTAGCAACATGGACAAGTCAATTACGACATGTTTAGGCTCCAAAATCGTTTTATTGTTATGCATTGAATGATATAGTAGCTATACGCTGAATCTATCTTATGTTAACTTTAATATGTATTATAATTTTAAAGCTAAAAACAAGCATAGCTATAATGTTATTATTTATGAAATAAGGAGTTAATACATAAAATATATCTATGAAGTTATAACCTGGGCTGTTAGTAATTAAAATATTTGAACATTGGCCTGGATATTCCACTTTCATAGTACTCAAGGCTTGATATCATGACATCTCATTGTTCAACTGTTATCGGAATGACTGTTTACTTAGATCCATAGGGCCTTGTGTTTTCAGCTTAACGTCTTAAACTATACCGAGACAAACTGGAAAGAGAAGTGTCGCGAGATACTGCTATCTGTAGCACTTGCACACTATGCAACTCATCGTGAAGCTTTACAGTATAAAACAAAATATCAACAATAAAACCTCACGTGCTAGTACACGAGATAACGCCTCGTATCAAGAGAGGTAGAGAACGAGGCTGCTACTTCTTTTTGTTTAACGAGGTAAAGAATAGCTTAAAGAAACTGAGATAAAATGAGCAACAAATACAAAATGACAAAACACTGTGTGTGTGTTGCGTCCGAGATAAGCCAGAAATAATGAAACGTTTTTACTAGCTTTTTTATTTTTATTCAGGTTACCACGTAAAACGGTTGCATAAACTTTTTGTAATAGTAAAATCCCTACACGTTTGTAAATAAAACATGTTTACCTGTGGAATTTATATCGTAAATATAGATTTGAGCTTTTGAAAGGCAAATAACTATATACCACTTAGCAAATACGTGCATATATTCTGAATAAACCAGAGCTTGATCGTTGTATCTTACCTCATCAAGCCCAAGACTGCTCATGAAGGATGCTCACCTTAACCTGATTAACCAAAAGGATGGGATCGAATAAAAATCAGATCAAGTCTGCATCCCACTTCTCTTAAAACAACAACAATAAATCTTTGAAATATTTGTAAAAATATTTACACACTATATATGTGGTTGATAAATTATCTTTTTTTCAATAAGGAAATTATTTAAATTGAATTTCTAAAGTACTTTAATTATTGCACCAGATACAAAAATACTAATGGCTACTAATAAATCAGTACTGGCAACATAAGTTTAGTTTTATAGGCAGATCGTCGAGTTCAAACCCTTTTGGAACATTTCTTTAGCATTTCTAATTTCAGTTTTATTTTAGATTTGTTCCCATTATGTGTCTCATTGACTCCGTCCCTTCTTCGATTAAGAAAAGCTAGAGCCGAGACTGAGATAGATATCTGTAGAAAACGAACAACAGAATATCTGATCAGGTATTCGCAGAAATGAGACAGAGGAAGTAGGTTAGCTTCCTTGAAATTGAACTGTTTATGGATCTCCCACCTTAATTTATCCTTTTAACTTCCTTGTCACTTACTCTTTTTATTATTTTGCATTGTGCAAAGATAGGAAGTGTATATGTTTCTTTAACACATCAGAAGATAATAAGTGTGAATGTTTCTTTAACACAACAGAAGATAGGAAGTGTGTAAAACAATATAAATGTGTGTATGTGTACATCAACACACACGCCTCTAAACCTAAAACCTCAAGATAAATTTAGTATTATCCACCTATGTCGTCAAAGCTAAACGTTGGTTTATCTACCTATGTCGTCAAAGTTAAACGTTGGTTTATCTACCTGTGTCGTCAAAGCTAAACGTTGGCTTATCTACCTGCGTCGTCAAAGCTAAACGTTGGTTTATCTACCTATGTCGTCAAAGCTAAACGTTGGTTTATCTACCTATGTCGTCAAAGCTAAACGTTGGTTTATCTACCTGTGTCGTCAAAGCTAAACGTTGGTTTATCTACCTATGTCGTCAAAGCTAAACGTTGGTTTATCTACCTATGTCGTCAAAGCTAAACGTTGGTTTATCTACCTATGTCGTCAAAGCTAAACGTTGGTTTATATACCTGTGTCTTCCAATTCTAGATTAACCTTGAATTGTCTATCTATATATCTTCAAACCTTAAATTAAACATTGTATCATCTACTTACGTCCTTAAACCTTCAGATAAACTTTTATCACTTACCTACATCTTCAAACCCAAGCTAAACTTTCAACTATGTACCTACATCTTACTTGCGTCTTGTACTTTTTTTTTCAAAACTTAAGCTCAAATTCGTGCAGTGCACTTATCGTCTTTAAACTTTGAGGTGAATATTTCATAACAACTCATGTTTATCAAACTCTGCGCAATGAGCCTTTAGAATCAAACAAACAAAAGAAAACAATACTTATGAGTACCATTTACTTTCATAAGCACTATCAGGTTTAATAATAAAAAACCTTCTTCTCACAATTATTGTTTAATTAAACTATAAAAATACTACCCGCAAGCAGTAATTTTTAAACAATAAAAACAATTTTATTAACCCTATCACATTCTACAATGACAAACACTTGTCACAAAGAGCGCCTGAAACATAAATAATACTTTGAAACACGATTTATGCTGTGTATTAATGACTCGAGGCAACTATAAACACCTCAATAACATATACTCAATAAGTGTCAGATTATTATCAATATTCAATATTAATAATAAGAATCATTCTAGCTGACTCAACATATAATTGCTATTATTAATAAATTGCAAGTCGTAAACAGATCTGAGAAGTTCACGTTTAAGTTCACCAGCTTAAATATAGAAATACACAGTGAAACTATTGTCCCCTCTCCCACCAAAAACTTTCATAATAGTTCAAGTGTTACAGGTGGTCGAATGTATTAATGTTTCCCGCTTGAAATGGGAAGCTCGAACACAATGTAACTGAAGTAGCCTTGTTTGGTTTATCAGTGAAACTTTCATTGACGATACTGGGAGGTGGCCTGGCCTTTTGTTATCATTGGTAAATGTAGTTAGAAGATAAAACAAAATTATTGTCATCACTGATGTTTACTTTGCTTTTGTACATTATAACGTCTTTAGTTGTTGTTTTCTTCTTCTTCTAGGTATCTTAAGTGTCTGCTGTCTTCAAGCAGTTAAATATAACAGAAAACGTCAAGTTGGACAGTTTTTACATCTTAGGTGAACAAAACGTTTAATAGAAAACTTTGATTTGAATATAGACTATTTTAATGGTTTTATAATAATTTGTAAATAATATAAAATATAATATTAGCGTTCAGTACAATTCTTGGGGCCTGGCATGACCAAGTAGTTAGGGCACTTGGTTCGAATCCCCGTCCCACCAAACCCGTGGGGTCATTATAACGTGACGGTCAATCCCACTATTCGTTGGTAAAAGAGTTGGTAGGTGGTGATGACTAGCTGCCTTCCCTCTAGTCTTTCACTGCTAAATTAGGGACGGCTAGCGCAGATAACCCTCGTGTAGCTTTGCGTGAAATTCATAACAAACAAACAAACAATACAATTCTTGGTAAATAACAGATAGTGTTGTTACATCTAAAATCTTCGCTTCTCTAATGACTATTATTATTGCTTTTTAAAACGACAGGCGCAAGACTGAGAAAAATATTGTTTATTTGAGGTATTATGGGTTATGTTTTGAAACGGTCTCTTGCAGCTTAAAGCGTTTTTTTTTGAGGGAGTAATGACCGATGCATAGGTAAACATCAATTACTGGAGAATGGGAGCCGTTCGTAATTGTAGGCTTGTGTTTCCGTGGCTTTGAATCGCCACCTAAAGCAAAAACACTAGTACGCAAGGTACTTAATAGTTAATATTAGGTGTGATCATATAATTAACCAAAATTATAAAACTGAACTATAGTCAAGGGTTAATGTTACAAATAGGTACGGTTTCGTCTGACTTGAGATAACACTTCTGTAATATTTTTCTCCTGTTGTTCTAATGTAAGTGTTAACGTGATATAGGAATCAGATTTACGAGTCGTGTATTAAATTGATGTAATAAATATTTCACGAAGTAAGATAATTTTTGGAAAATCGATTTTTTTACAACACGTTCTTTATTAAAAGGTTTGTTACCAGTACACATTCAAATGACATATATAAAATGTACACAGCTATTGCCCGAAGAGTTAGATTAGGTGAGATACACTGTATTGTTCCCGTATAACTATATATCCTGATGTAAGCTCTAAGGGTAAAACTAGTTGTGGACAATTCATATATATCATTTGAGGGTTTAAGAGCAACAAATATTTTACTAAAGAGCAAGTTGTAGTAAAGTGAACGAATACCTTCAAAACTGCCATTCGAATTTGAATAGAAAAACATATCAAGAAGTTTGCTCATAACAAAAAATTGCACATTTTCCATAAAAGTTTAAAAAGCAAATGTTCTGAAACTATAACTTGATGGCGGTTACACAATGATGTTATATATGTAAACAATAGCTATAGAACTATATTTGATGCAAATTTCGCTAATTCAAAAATGGGTTCTAGGGCCTCTACTGGAGTGTTGAGTAAACCAGTGATTAGTGATTAATTTGTTTTTAATTTCGCGCAAAGCTACACGAAAGCTATCTGCGCTAAAAGTCCCTAATTTAGCAGTGTAAGACTAGAGGGAAGGCAGTTAGTCATCACCACCCACCGCCAACTCTTGGGCTACTCTTTTACCAAGGAATAGTGGGATTGCCCGTCACATTATAACGTCCCCACGGCTGAAATGGCGAGCATGCTTGGTGGGATGAGGATTCGAATCCGCGACCCTCAGATTACGAGTCAAACACCTTAACCACCTGAACATGCCGGTCCGATTACTGATTGAATGTATCCGAAACAATTAATACCTAGCTATAAAGTGTACGAATGACATTTTAACTTGTTGTTTTTTTACAAACAAGTTAATGCTTGTGTCTCAAAACTCTCCAAGATTGTTGAGAACATGCAAAACCTGAAAAAGACCGCAAAATTTTATGCTGGTGTGTTTCAATAAATTTATTGTTTCATAATATATTTGTCAATGAGTTTAATGCAAAAGTTGAGCAATTCGGAAGTTACATAATTTACGAAAAGCTTGGTATAATACTTTTGTTTTGTTTGTTTTGAAGTTAAGCATAAAGCTACACAATGGTCTATCTGTGCTCTGCCCATCACAGGTATCGAAACCCGGATTCTAGCGTTGTAAGTCCGCAGACATGCCGCTGTGACACTGGGGGCAAGGTATAACTAGTGGTGTACTGTTTAATATTATAGTGCTGGAGCCATGTCAAATTTTGTCAGATGCATGATGTCACCATCAGGGTAAAGATTTCACTCTGACAATCTATTTTACATTTTTTGTCCATTTTAAATAAAGAAAATTAAATAGCGCAAATTGCTTGAGACTACTTAAATTAGTAATAAATTGAACACGCATAAAATACCGAATGAAAATTCACTATACATATATACACAAAACCTTTAGTTTCAGGTTTAACAACAATAGTCTGCAAATAGTGTTACAACTTTGATTTTCTGCCAACGCGAATAAGACAAAGCGACCTTCATTATATTTTATCTAAATATTGGGTCTTTTAAGAAATGTGTACGTTATAAACACGCAGTATAGTTGTAGAATGTGTACGTTATAAACACGCAGTATAGTTGTAGAATGTGTACGTTCTAAACACATAGTATGGTTGTAGAATGTGTACGTTCTAAACACAAAGTATGATTGTAGAATGTGTACGTTCTAAACACATAGTATGGTTGTAGAATGTGTACTTTCTAAACACACAGTATGGTTGTAGAATGTGTACTTTCTAAACACACAGTATGGTTGTAGAATGTGTACGTTCTAAACACACAGTATGGTTGTAGAATGTGTACTTTATAAACACTCAGTATGGTTGTAGAATGTGGACGCTATAAACACACAGCATATTTGTTAAATGTGTACGTTTAAACACTCAGTGTAGTTGTAAAATGCGTACATTCGAAATAGACACTATAGTTAAAAAATATATTTTATTAAATGCTCTAATCCCATACTTGTGTACCTTAATAATCACGTAACGTATGATAAAAAAGATTTCACTATTTTAACACTCAATTCTGCTCATGAATCGGAGAGGTCACGTGATGTCTGACGCCAGTTCCCGAGGGAATGTGTACTGGACAGTCTGAGAAAGCTCCACCAGTGGACAGGGAAGATCATAAATGACAAGAGTGTTTTCTGGCACCCTGAGAGCTTAGATATAAAAGACGTTTAATTTCGGGTGTAATCTAAATAATTTATTCTTATATATATATATATAGTTTTTGTAAATTTGTGGACTAAGCTCCAATTTCAGGTGCCAGAGCGGTGTTTAATCCATAGGAAAGTAATTAACTGGGACAAACTTATCCTGGGCTAGGTGTCAGCACGTTCGAACATCACTCTTTTATTTAACTTTCAACAATTTGCACTGCGTGCAGTTTCAGTCATTCAACCATAAAGACAACCAATCGATTTCCAATTTAGTTATCACCTGTAATTTTCTCTCAAATAAAACTGCAAGTTTTAACAATAAAACAACAGGCAGTACCAGAAGTAAAATACCCATATAAAATAGAATGTATGCTTTCTTCCAATTTCAAAAAAAAATAATAATAATAATAATTTTTATAATACTCGCCATATTATTGTCAAATGACAAAGTTGACGGTAGTCTTTGCTGGAATCAGGTCATGAAACAAGTTTTTTTATGTTTCATTAAATGATATTTATCTGACATTTCCACTCATTTATATGATGAAGCAACTGAAAAAACGCTCACCAGATGAAGTTAGCACTGTGTCTGTTGCCCTCGTTTTAGAATTTTCTCAAAAAGCTAAAGAAATTGCTATCTACGTATAGCTGTCCTCAATTTTAGTCTGGTAGATAAGAGGGAAGGCAACTAATCAACAGCACTCACCGCCAACACTTAGGCTACTCTTGTCTGATACAATAATGAGGATTGACTGATATTCCTATGGCGTAATCATAGCTCCAAAGTACAGGGTACGTTTTTGCGGTAACGGGACGCGAACCACAAGCCCTAAGATTCATACTCTGGGCATGTCAACCACTTGGTCACGCCTAGAAATGCAGGCTCATTGTACATATTGTGCAACATAACTTTTTCAACAAGATACAACAAATATATATACACACACACACACACGGTATACAGTGACTATGCACTACATCATATAAAGTATATATAATAACAACGTTTCACATTAGATAAAACATACTATGGCTATTCCTCTCACAGAAATAGTAAACTATGACGTCTTACATCAGACAGAGTATACGAGGACAATGTCTTACGTGAGATAGAATGTGTACGTATTTTTTTTTATTGCAAAGCCACATCGGGCTATCTGCTGTGTCCACCGAGAGGAATCAAACTCCTGATTTTAGCATTATAATTCCGAAGACTTACCGCTGTCCCACAGGGGGACATCAGAGAGAGTATAGAAGAACCACGAGCTTATTTTAGTGGGATTAAATTAAACTGTGTCATATAAATTAATAATTACATAAACGTTTATTCTAAAAAACAATTTCTTCTTTATCCTTATATGACACCCCCCCCCCTTTCCTTCAAATTCTTTCAGTTTTAAGTTGTACTGATGCTATTTACTGGTATGGTGTTCTTAAGGATGTGATATTTAACGAATGGATGGACCATGTTTGGGTTTTTTAATAATATGGTAAAAGTGTGTGTACGATAATAGGAATACCATGTAATGATATCTAATATTTCCAACCATACATAACGGATTTTACCATGGAAACAATTCCCCGATTCCCACTAAAACAACATAACTTATTCAGTTATTCTGTATAACCATTAATTACATATGCTTCCGGGATCATTTTTAACAATTCCGGTTGTATGACATTTTATAGACATTGTGTCCTCATGAGATTAGCATTTTTATATCATTTTTAACAATTCCGATTGTATGAAGTTTTATAGACTTTGCGTATCCTCATTCCGATTGTATGAAGTTTTATAGACATTGCGTCCTCATCGGATTAGCATTTTTATATCATTTTTAACAATTCCGATTGTATGACATTTTATAGACATTGTGTCCTCATTCCGATTATATGAAGTTTTATAGACATTGCGTGTCCTCATTCCGGTTGTATGAAGTTTTATAGACATTGCGTTCTCATCGGATTAGCATTTTTATATCATTTTTAACAATTCCGATTGTATGACATTTTATAGACATTGTGTCCTCATTCCGATTGTATGAAGTTTTATAGACATTGCGTGTCCTCATTCCGGTTGTTTGAAGTTTTATAGACATTATGTTTCCTCATTCCGGTTGTATGAAGTTCTATAGACATTGCGTCCTCATCAGATTAACATTTTTAACAATTCCGGTTGTATGAAGTTTTATAGACATTGCGTCCTCATCAGATTAGCATTTTTGTAATGTTTTATTCCCTTACGTAAAACTAACCATAGTGCAATAATTTAGTTGAGTTTTTTTATCGCATTTACTTTCTTATCACCGAAATAAGCAAATTTGATAGTAATAACAACTTTTAAATTATTTCTTTTTTAAATACTTCCTAAAAGGCCCCTCTAGTGGCACAGTGCTATGTCTGCGGACTTATAACGCCAGAAACCGGTTTTTGATACCCATGGTGGGCAGTACACAGATAGCACATTGTGTAGTTTTGTGCTTAACTTCAAACAAGCTTCTTAAAATAAATATCGGTTTTGGTTTTACATTCTTCGCTAATGTTCCAGCTCCCTTAATTAGAAGATAATACTGCATATTCGTAAAGAAGAAGAAAGAAAAGAGAACGAGAATGTTTCTATAGCACTGAATTTGTATTATAAATAAAATGTATCAGTCAACATTTAACGCTTCAATGTACAAAACGTAAATATGCATTCTATTATGTGAAAAGAATTATACATACACTATTTTGTTGACACCTAAATCCTGTACTACTTGATCAAACACTGGTTCTATACCGAGACTTCAAGGTTACCACTTATAAGCTAGTTTATTATCAGCTTACTGGTTTTTCTGTAATTGTAAGTATTTCGATTAAACTGATCTCTGCAGTAACTTTGCTTGTAAGAAGCATGTTCAGTAGCATGTTTATAGGAAGTACAAATAGGTTACGCTTGATTGCAATCTGCTGTAGTGAGAAGCCAAGATCTGATGCCAAAGACTTTTTCACAAAAAACCACGCCTCCGCTGCCATTCCTTTCTGTCTTCCTTAAGTCACAAAGTCCTCTAAAATAGATAAGTATTGTAGACATGGGATCAAAATAGGGATTAGTAGCTTGAGAAAATAACATAGACACTATTTCCAGCCTAGTTTGTTTACCTTTTTAAAGTCCCTAGTTGTAGACTTGAAAATATAACCTTTGCTTTGTTTCTGTACTTTTTAGACGATCCCTTTTTCCGTTTTTAAATTAACAATTTTTAATTACTTTGTTTTTAAGTGTGTTTTTTATGTCCATTTATGGAGAATAAATTTTAAGCTGCATACGTGTATATGCATTCAGTTTAATGCTACATGTTTTTCAAACGTTTTATGCTGCATTGGCTTTCTTTCCACCCAAACATTATTTATTGACCCAGGTGTTTTTTATCTGAGGTTTCGTATAAACACACGTTTAACAAGCGTCAAGTACAAAGTAATCCGTTCACAACAACATCGCATATATTATATATTTATATCCATGTAAATCAACTTTCAATGTAAAATAATCAACTTTTGAAATAGGTCATGGACATTCGCAGCTTTTAATTTAATATATCTGTCTAGGTTTTGGTGCAAAATATCCAGCCGATTTTGCTGTAGGCTTGTGAAACAAAAATATGAATAATAAAATACGCAATCACAATTTCAACGAAGAACGAAAATCAGCATAATAAATCACCACTCACAAGAGTAGAAAAATATACTATGGTAATCGTCTACTGTTAGAAAACTCACTGAAATAGTCGCAGAAAACCACGTGTAGACAAAGTACAACAGCGAACTCGAGAAATGATGATTCCCCAACGTGACAACGTGGAAATCCAACTAATGCCATATAAGTTGCACAAATTAATTTCCAATTAATGTGCATTAGTAAAACACCGGATTTTTTCAATGGACTTAGAAATTCTTCAGGGCCAAAAAAATTAACGTGTTTGAATTCATTTTATAACTACCCTATGAAATACTCAATACTGCATTCATTATTACTGTCTAGGTTTCCACAAAATATTTATAGCCGTTTTTTTCTGTAGTGGCTTGTAAAACTATAGTTAATAATAATAAGGCTGGAGACACTGTTATAAATATACACATTGTTTACATTAATAAAACGAAGCACTTCTGACTAGTATAAAATGGAGCATTTCTGACTGGTATAACGGTGCATGAATGGCTATTACATTTCTGCGATGCTTGAATGGCCTCGAAGAGCTTATGTTGGTAGCGAAGAAGAACTTAGAAAAACTTAAGAGGTTTGAAACCTCGACTTTCAAGAATCAACTTAAAAATAGCCCTACAGCCTTCGCAGGAGTTTATTTAGTAGCTGTGCATAGATTTTGGCACAGAATACCTAGCCGTTTTTGCTGTAGGATTCAGTGCTTGGATGACTTCGAAGAGAAGCTTGGCCAGTAGCGATGAAAAAACTGACAAAAATCTCTCCTTTTCTTTAAAATTCGACATAAAAATAGTCCTGTGACCTGTGCAGGAGTTTCTTTTAGTAGGTTTGCTCAGGTTTTGATAAAATATTCGTAGCCGTTTTTTCTATAGGCTTGCGAAACAATAATAATATGAAAAATAGAAATATGAAAAACAAACAGATGAATTTTGAATTTTATTTAACAATCGGAAAACTTTTTTGCTATTATTAATATTTCAGCAGCTTTAGCCATTTAGATAGCAGGCCTTGAGCGTTGTTTGAAGAACAAGTCTACTTTTTAATTTGGTTTTCCAGTATGTTCTATTAGGATGTTTGTGAAATTCCTGGGTGAACCCTATTATGAACCACTATCGTGGTTCATGATACGTATGACTAGGTATATTCTTCGTGGATCCCTATTTTGTGTTTAATATTCTCCATCAGAAGGTAACAAAAAACAATTAGCAGTAATCAATATATTTTGAACTATTGCTTCTAAGAAAGAACTGATGCCTAAAGTGCTGCATTGTTCTTTTCATCTGAATATTTTCATTTCTCGACAGCTTCTTACTTATTCTGCTTGGCACTTAAACAAACACTAACAATACGGATTTTTACTATAAGGCAACCACCTGAAAACAAAGAAGACATACATACTAAATAAAAGACATTAATGAAGGTCAGTGTTTTACTTTGATTATCTGCACATCTATATGTTTTATGTCTAAGGAGGATGGAAAAGATGCAAAGAAAACTACTAAACAAACACAAGACACACGTGGCAGACTAAACGAAGGAAAGCTATATATTGGAGTTTCCTAACAAATTAGGGATAAAAGAATTACAAAGAATAAATCTGTAAAACTGTCATTTTCTCATTAGTTTCTCTACAAGTTTGGGTCCTGAACCTTTGAAAGATTTAACAGTACCTTATCTCAGCTTATTTATCTATTTTTGGAATATACATTCTACACAACTGATTAATATTATAGTCAGTTCTAAAGCTAAAAGCCTGAAGCTAACTAAGTGTAGCGAAATGGGATGTATGAATTCATCATTTGAAGAAACAGTTATTTTATTTTCCTTGGTTAATGTATCATTTGCCAATTTAACTTTATTTATTGGCAATTCCAGTGTTCATTGTTGTATATGAAGCGAGTTCTTCGTACATCTGGTGAAACATATTGTTACGTAACAATATCATAATCTCTTCCACTCCGGTAATCTGGTGAAACATAATCTCTTCCACTCCGGCTTCCTATGGTTAGTTTCAGTCAAAACAAAAAAGAAAACGAATCCTTATTATCTTAGATAGTAAAAGATTACGATATAAACTAGAATTTCTGAAAAATATATCTTTTAAAGAAGATAATAAGTATGATATAGATTTTTCTTTAGTTTATACAAGAACTCGTATTAGGGATTTGGGGATTTTTTTTCGTGCAATTAATAAGGTTGCTCAACATTATTGATGGAAACAGAGAAATAATTTGCTGCATTTCTTTCTTCAGGATTCGAGGAACAAAATCGTTCATGTTTGTTAAGAATTGTGATGAGAACGATTTGTCAACATAAACAATTATGAACCTAGGTTCAAATCCCACCTTAATTGACAAAACTGCAATTTCAGGTTTGCATCACAGTGGGGAAAAAAAGAATTTTCTCCAAATGAGTGTGACCCTAATAAAATATAAAGTAGAATAAAGTAATACAGTAGAACGCGGTACCAATGTAATAATAATTAAAACCATGATCGTTTTAAATAATGCCATATCTTACTAGCAAGAAGTCAGCTATTATAATGAATATTGTTGTTGTTCTGCCCATCACGGGTATCGAAACCAGGTTTCTAGTGGTGTAAGTCCGCAGACATATCGTTGTTCCACAGGAGGCTGTGATAAATAATCGCTGCCTTACCGTGAAGGAAAGGATAAGACCTAATGTGATTATTCTAATCTTACCTTTCTTCAAAATAGTATAGGAAAGTATTTTACCCTCGTGTTAGCTCCAAGATCTAATACAACTATTAATGTAAATAAATGTATATATATAATAATAATAACTGAGCGAACTACCTTTAACGACTTTTCAGTTTTATTGTGAAGAAAATCTATGAACATGTCACTTGACTCTAAGACCTGAAATATCAAATTTTCAAGATAATTTAATTAGTATTTAAGTGTCAAATTTCAGGTCTTATATTAATCATTTGGAATTTAATTTATCACAAATATACAGCAATAGAATCTTACTTACAGTGTAGAAAGACAATTTAGAAACCTCAGGAGATATACCATCTTATTCCATGGCATGTACAGAGTTTTCAATATAATTTTACTTTATAATTCTCGTGTTTTTTTCCAGAATACACGTTAACAGTTCTTAAAGGGTGTGTTAAAATTTAGTACGGACTCTGGATTGACCATTTTATTGCCATAAAGACAAATGTCAGTCCATCAGCCTTTCTGAAAGAATAAGATTTCCGTTGTGATTATAAAACATGAGGAATAAAGAAATAAGCTCGTCAAAGAACAACCACTACAGGTCACAACTGTCGTCTACAAACGAGATAACTGACGAGAATAAGTTATGTTTAATTTGTGCATAACATACGATGCAAAAAGTACTAGTTGTTATTGTTCGATCAGTAAGATCGTTAGGCAAACGTCACAAACGTACACTTATGTTAACAAATATTTGATGGGTTTTTTCACCAACTTATCCATTTGGGTCAGAAACAGTAAAAATAGATAAGAAAATAAAAAGGAAAGTTTCCTGTAAAGTAATCTTTCCTGGTTACTGGGTTAATTATTTATTTCACATTCTACTTTTTATTCAAACTGGCGCCAGGTTTCTTCGAGATCCAAGCAAGATGTCGTTAAAAGAACATTTACGATCACGATATAACGTGTGTTTTTGTTGTTGTTTTTAACTATAGCTCTAAGTGAACATTACTCACGGGATTTCTATTAACTGGCAATGTTTACAAATGAACTAATAGGTTTCATTTGATTATTTAACAATCCCTTTTCACGCTTGTGTCTTCATATGCACACACACAGGTTCGTTCAGTGTGCGACATATACTTCTAAGAATAACAATATTGTAAAAAAATATTTGTGAAAATACTATGTAACACACATTTGAAACTTGTAATTTTAAAATTCATTTTATAATATTCTATTGGTAATGTTATTAATCTGATAATGATATAAAATACTAGAATATTTAGCTGTGGAAATAGTTCGAGTTTCATGCCCAGACAGCAAAATACAGCGAAAACTAAATCATCCTTGGCGCGATGAAATCATGGCTACAATAATCACCTTCTTATTTACACACCCTTATTTGGTTATCATTTCGAAACTGGGTAAAGAGGTTGTCGTTAACTCCACAACTCAAAGTTGCGAATAAACTTTTCAGAATTCATCTTCTGATGAGGCTTCACAGGAAACAAACGTTATTGGAACGATGTATAAGGCTTACGTATCCCTTCCAGAATGTCAACAAACATTCTGATGACACTTCATAGATAATGCCACTAACATGCAGCTGGAATGATTCCTTAAACTCATTATTAGTTATTTTGCAAATATAATTTCTGGCAATTTCTCAAAGTCCTAACAAGTGAGCATTTGTCACATTCCAACAGTACTTGAGGTTAACTTTCAGGTTTTATATGGTCCCCATATATATGAATAGTGTCTAATGCACAGTACATTTCGTTTATTCCTGTAGGTATCGATTGTCTATGTATTTCCAAGAGTCTATAATATATTTTTTCGCCACTTCAAATAATTTATCTTTTCTTATGTCTTGCAAACACTACGTTAAAGTGGTGAAGAGTTTTGTTCCTTGGAAGTTCTTCTGATTCCCTGAGTTTATCGACAATTATCTCATCTTCTGTAACAGAAAACTCATATGTAATTTTTAATTCGTAAATCCTATATACATGATAGTTCTTTGTAAAAATAATTGTTACCAGTATAGTTTAATACGATTTTTTTATTTATGCCCATAATTAAGTAAAAAAAAAAAAGAAAATAATTAGCTAAAGTGTAATACATATCTTAATCCATTCAGTACAACTTCTGTATTCTTAAAATAGAAACGATATAAGTTCGTATAGATGACCGAGGAGACATAGGGAATGCTTCTATATTTTTGGGAATTTTTTGAAATTTGTTTATGGGATATGTGTGCCCTAACAGGTATCGTTATTAGGCTACATGTGCCCAAAGAGCCAATCGTTGTTATGTTACATGTGTTCCAGCAGGCACTGTTGTTGAATTACATGTGTCCCAACAGCATTGTTGTTGTTTTACATGTGTCCCAGTAGGCACTGTTTTTAGTCTGCATGTATACCAGAAGGCATTGTTATTAGGCTACATGTGTCTCAACAGCATTGTTGTCGTTTTACATGTGTCCCAGCAGGCACCGTTTTTATTCTGCATGTATACCAGCAGGCATTGTTGTTAGGCTACATGTGTCCCAGCAGGCACTATTGTTCGTCTGCATGTGTCTCAGTAAGCACTACTGTGAGGCTACATGCGTCCCAACAGGCATTGTTGTTGGATTACATGTGTCACAGCAGGCGCTGTTGTTAGTCTACATGTGCCCCAAGAGCCAATCGTTGTTATGTTACATGTGTCACAGTAGGCATTGTTGTTGGATTACACGTGTCACAGCAGGCACTGTTGTTAGGCTACATGTGTCCCAGCATCTAATTATGGTAACATTCTGAGGTGAAAGTAAGCCCCAAACAACCAATCGTAACTCAAGAACATCTTATAATCAGTTTTATTTATTTATTATAATCAGTTTGTTATACAAACATACGCTGTGACAAATATAACCCAGCAGTACTGAAATGGTTAGGGAGTAAAAGAAGGCTTAATTAACGTACTACGTAGGGATAAATTACACTTTATTTCAACAGTTTATATATGCTAATACAGATGCAAGCCATGTCGAGACAGGCATTATATTTAACGTGAACATGTCTTGTTCAAAGCATCTTCCAGATCATTCGACAGTGCATTGTTGTTATGGGCAAGCTTAAAGATCTACGTACGTAAAAGTATTTCTGAAAAGAAATATCAATTCACCGAGATTGTTAGACATTTATAACCAAATGATACATTTAATGGTTGGGGACGGCTTGAATGGGTAATGAAGAAAAACTTTAATATAAGTTTAACATAACAGCAAATGTACAACGTTTCGACAAGGTTTTGTCATCATCAGGTAAACCATCAACCTTCAAGGGCCCTTCAATATTCTGAAAATGGGGCAGAAAACAACAACAAAACAAATAAAGCCACACAGCAGAATGTCAAAGACATCGACTGTTCTGAAACCAATCCCCATCAAATTTGAAGCAAAACACTCATCCATAAAGTGAGGGATATGGTTACAAAGAAGAATCCTTTGTTTCAATAAGACGCTGTGATGAAGCTAAATATACCTTTTGGTACCATTAACAAGATAATAAAAAGGGACTTGAAGTTTACAAAGGCTCACAAATCAAAAAGTCGGAAGCATTTAGGTATACCTGAAATTCCTCAGCTATTTTCCTGATAAAGTTTGCTGAACAAACTGAAATCATAGCAATCGAAATTGGCCACATATCTGCCAAATACCCCGATGCAGCCCTAATACGTTTTTTGTGCCTTTGTTCTGCTTATAAATGTTCTTCAAAACAAACATATGGAGAATGGAAGATCTGTGAAAAGCTGTTGTAGATGAATAGTCTACGATTGGCTTCATCATCTTTCGCAAAAGCTTGTTATACAGTAAAAATTGCAATGGAAGCAATAACAGTGCGTATTCTTGGCCATCACAATTAAAACACAATCGACGATGGGCAACATCATATCCAGAAAGTTGTGACTAACCTAAATACATTGTTGCATTCCCTTGGTTTAATTATATGTCGAACTTTCTCTGGGTTTAGTTTTATACGTATTTAACAATTTCTATTACATTTTACACCGTCATGCTGAAAGTATAGTTTGACATTGCCCACTCAGCAACCTCTACAAATACCAAGACACAGCAGACACGTAGATTAGTGAAAAGTTCTTTTACATCAGAAGAAATTTCAAATATATACAGCTGCTATGGTTTTGTTTCGTTAGTTCCTAGAATGATAATAACTATGTTACCCGCATTATATAAAATCGTTACGCATATTTAGCTGAACATTGCTAAAGCGCTGATAGAAACTCAAAGAATAAGTATATCAAAAGTTCACAAGGTATATATATATATATATATCTTGTTTGTGAACGTTTTATCTATAATTGTGGTGAGTGTTTAAATATAGTTATATCTTCTCATGCAATATTCGTACCTATCAAGAAAATTGTCACGACAAAGCTCAAAATCAAGTGTGTCAGTGCACGCGCATACACATTTATACTCACCTTCAAGTTACTTAAATATATGCTTGTGTTACTGAGTGTTCTTGAAAAGTGACGATCTTTTCCGATAGAATGTGATTTTGGAGTGAGATTGAGAAAAAAATAATTCGATTCTCACTAACGTCAGCAGTTATCTATCTATCTAGCTAGCTATATATATATATATATACACACATAGATATATTATATAAAATGTCTGTATGCCACGTTTTGTGTCTCTTGAACAGTTAATCGTACATTACAGGAACACTATTCATTTTTTTGCAATTCTTAAAATATATCGATAGCAACATCGATCCGTCAGACTTAGTATGTGCTAAACAGTCTATATAAGAAAAACATTTATTAGAGACAAAAATGTTTTCTTTTGTGAGCATATTCCACGAAATCCGTCGACTGATTGAAAGGAACGTTTCGAAGTTGGTAGCATGAACGAAAAAAAAACTCATAAAGAGAAGAACGTGTTCGTATATATTATTATTAATGTTCGGTATATATATATATTCATGCCGGTAATACAGACATGCGTGATTTTATTGTACCATGTCGAATATATTGATTTGAATTTAATTTAATATCTCCCTTTTGACACTTATTATAAAAATGACAACTGTCAAAAATCACTCACATTTGTAACGGTCTTTTCTTGCGTTCAGTAAAATGACAAGACACCGTGGCATCTAGCGCAAAAAATCCAAGCGGCTACTTAGCAAAGCTGAGCACTCTAATGTGTTGGATGCAACCATTGCATCAAAAACCAGAGTTTTTACCAACAATGCTTTGTATTCAGCCTAATTTGCTTAAAAACAAACGTAATACATTTTCCCTATTAAAATAACACATGTATTTCAATATGATTTTTGAAACGTGTCCAGGTAATTTTTTTATGGAATATACTATTGTTTCATATCTCACTGGGTTCATGAAGTACGAGATTACAATCTTCTGATTTTATCCAAGATCATAACAGGTTCATGGCCCTAACGTTATTACACAATTTTGGTGCATCTAATGCTGAGTTAATCGCAATAATGCCATTTACGATAACGAGAGTTCATGACTAAAAAACATGGTTAAAGCATGCACAGGATAAGGCAGGTTAGAAAACTATTTGAAACAGACGTTCACAAACTTTACGGATCAAGGAGAAATCAATATATCGAAATCAGAGGAAACATGAAAGACCCTTTTTTCAGCGCAGACTGGTGCGATAAGATCACTTGCACTTCCCGTAAAAGCATAAGTAGAATATCATCAATCAATCTGTAGTTCGTGATCAATGGACTGAAACCTGCAGTATCAAATCAGCCTCATTTTATTAACAAAAATGAAAAATATTAGAAACTCACAAACTATCTAATTTTCTCACCACTTATTTATTCATAACCTTTCCCACCTTATCTTGTTAACCTATTACAAACACTTTCACAATTCTCGTGGTTGCTCGGAAACTTTAATAATCATTAGAACCGTATGATATTCAATTATATGAAACGTGAAAATTGTCGCAATTAATGAACGGAAATATCACAATCTTACTTGTATTAGATTATGTGCAATAATTTTCAAATAATTGCGGTTTACGTCCACAAAGGAATAGTACGTCCAAACGTACGTCCTGTAATACATAGTTTTTAGTTGATTCATAGTAAAAATTAACATGAAGGACATGACGTCGAACAGGACAATTTCCTTGAGATTATTACTTTGATTGGAGCACGCATTCGTCCAGTAAAATATTATGCTAGCGAGATTGGTCGATAATAAATGTATGATATAACATTTTTTTTATTTTCACTGTAAGAAATATTTCTTTTACGGTACTATATCGTATTGCTTTCCTAACTGACACAAATAGAACGATCCTTTCACAAGTACGTGAGTATCTTATTATATGTATATGTGCGTGTATTAACTTTTGGAATTTTTGCGTTTTTTATCAACCTCTTTGTTGAAAATACTGACGCAAAAACTGCATGCTTAACCTAAAATGTTGTTCATTAAACAATATTCAAATATAACACCATTATTTAGGAAGTCACTATACCAACAAAATATAAATAAATAAAAAGTTATTTCGTTGTCATGGTCATACGACCATCTAATTCTAATTATTAGTTAGTTACTAATTAAATTTTATTACTATATAGTAGTGATAATTATCTGGTAATAAAATAGATATAAACTAATTAGTATAGAGTAATAAAATTACTTACTAATTAATAATTAGGCTTAAAATGATCGTATAGGAAAATAACCAAATAAACGATTGATACCCGATCGACCCAATCTTACCACAGAATTTAAAAACGTTTTTTATTTATTGCAGTTCCAGCCGTACTAGTTCAAAATCGGCCTGCTGGTTAGGGCCCGCGACTCCCAAACTGTGGGCCGCGGTCTCGGATTCCGTTACCGAACCTGATCGCCCTTTCAGCCCTGGGGGCGTTATTATGTGTCAGTTAATCCTACTTTTTGTTGGTAAAGAGTATCCCAAGAGTTGGCGGTGGGTGGTGTTGAGTAGCTACCTTCCCTCTAGACGTATCACTTCTAAAATAGAGATTGTTAGCGCATATATTCTTCAAGTATCTTTGTGCGAAATCCAACAAACAGACAAGTTCATAATTGTGAAAACTATTTTAAAAATTATAATTATTTTTTACGCAATCTTACTCTTAAAGAAAGAAACCCTGACGAATAAACGTCGAAAAAGTCGTATGTCTAAACAAATATGCACGTAGTTAAGAATATAGAATTCACAATAAAAATCCATAATACTCACATCGTTCTCTGTAATTCCATGTTTTGTATTTGTATTGTGTATATCACTCATCAGTGTACAAACGTACTGATATTCAACTCGTAACTTTTGAATATTTAGTGTTTCATTATATCCGAAGCCAGAAAACAGTACGAAAGCAAGCTTTACGTGGATTCAGACTTTTACCGAGTGCAAACTGTGATTAACACGTTCTAACTATTTTTGCAGGTTAGTCTGTGTGATCTTTTTACTCGGTTTATCTTACTTCTCGTTTTATCAATCATAAAACATGAAACTGCTGGCACTCTTACTTGAAGAAATTATACTATTCAAACCCGTTCTAACTTCATCGTGAAAATACCGTAACAAATGGAAAATAAACTCAATACACACAAAACGCAAGTGAGATTACTTACGAAATCAATTAAAACAAGCAGGACCAAACTTGACCTATATCTGGATGGAACCCTTCTCCAGGTTGCAAGATCAGCACAATTCCTAGGACCGGTATATGGCTCAAAATTAACCTGGTAACTTCACGTAAAAAAAGTGTCAAAAATAAAACCCGGTAAAGAGCGTGTTATCTTAGGAATCTGATTGGTCATTAAAGGATGTATCACCATAAAACATACTCGAAACATACAAAACATATATACGTCCAATGATTGAATATGCCTGGCCAGGGTGGCTAAATATAACAAAAATACAATACTCAAAATTAACCAAAGCATATAGAGTTCCAAGAACAATAAACACACCATTCCTTCATAATTATTCAAACATCCAGATTTTGTCAGACAGACTCGTAATAAACACACTTAAGTACTTACACTGCCAAATATTTAGTAATAAAATAGATATAAACCAATTAATAATTAATATAGATAATAGAAATTACATACTGGTTAATAATTAGGCTTAGATGACTGCTGCATCATACATGAAGAATCTAATCCTAAGCACCTCTCCCCTATAAATATCATTGTAATTATCTTCGAGGGTCACCTAATACTAGATAAACTGATCAGACACAGAATTAGTTTTATTCTAAAAGGGTTAATTATGTAAAAATAAAATTGTCTGTGTATGTTCACGTGTAATAGCGGAACCGTGAGTACAAGACTTAATGTGAGAGAAGCTAAGCATATATTTGCAAGTTAATAGTACCGAATTAATGGACACGGCTGAAAAGGATACGTTAATGCACAAAAGGATACGTTAATATACAAATATCTGAAAACAATCGTCAGAAACATTAACTCCCGTGAATAAACAAAAAATAAAAGGGTATATTACTTAAATATCAGCGCCGAAAGGAAAGGTAACATAAAAGAAAAAGGAAGAGGTCCATGGTGTAGCAGATCTTCCTATAGGTCTCACACCTATAAAACTTCATCGTAAGGTCGTCTTTGCCATTTTAAGGAAAATAAGCATGAAGTATCATAAGTATAAAGTTAATGAAAAATTGCTAAGTAGTGAATTAACTTTCTCGTTGGCCTATACTTTTAGACTTCATCTTCTCTTGTTTAGCCATCCTTTTATCATACTGAATGACTCAAGAAAAGCGGCCTGCAACACAGGCAAGTGTAAATGTAGGAATTTATCATTTATTCTAGTGCTACTACAATACAATATTGAAGTGTCTTAGTGTTCGCAATCCACAAACGTGGAAGAAACTTTCGTATCATACTACAATAAACAAACAGAAGAAACGTAAAGCACGTGTTTAGAATACACTTCAAGAAGTTCATTGAGTCTATATAACAAATACATATAAAGGATAAAGTTTCAGAAGAAAGAAGTTTCTACTTAGAAATCTAGACATTTTTTACAGTGAATACGTTAGAATTTACATTATTTAAAGACTTTTTCACTATAATTCGACAATTCACTTCACACTGTTAACTAGCCGTATTCTCTTCCTTTAACTTGGTATAAGGTTACTTGTCAGCACATTGCTAGCTAGCCGTATTCTCTTCCTTTAACTTGGTATAAGGTTACTTGTCAATGCACTGTTAACTAGTTAACTTGTTAACTAGCCGTATTCTTTTCTTTTAACTTGGTATAATCCCCCCCCCCCCACAGTGGCACAGTGGTATGTCTGTGGACTTATACTGCTAGAAACCGGGCAGAGCGCAGAAAGCCCTTTGTGTAGCTTTGTGCTTAATGACAAACAACAGCTTGGTATAAGGTTACTTGTCAATGCCCTGGTAGCCAGCCGTATTCTCTTCCTTTAACTTGGTATAAGGTTACTTGTCAGCACATTGCTAGCTAGCCGTATTCTCTTCCTTTAACTTGGTATAAGGTTACTTGTCAGCACATTGCTAGCCAGCCGTATTCTCTTCCTTTAACTTGGTATAAGGTTACTTGTCAGCACATTGCTAGCTAGCCGTATTCTCCTTTTTTAAAATTTGTTATAAGGCCATTTGTCAACATATTATGTTTTAAACCTAACACGCTCAGTGTGCTTTTTCTGGTGCTCGAGAGCAAAATTGCACCACTGAATTAATAAAATAGTGAAGTTGTTCAAAGTCCGTTTCTACATTTTTTTATAGAGAACTTCCTTCTTATTATTAAATACGATTAACTATGTTTGAGTTTTTGTAAAAAGTTTCGTATGTGGTGTTGCTACAGATAAAAGTTAAATATTGTAGTTTAAACTATAGTTAGAGAATGAAAACTGACATTGAATGCTATTGTAAACAATATTTTCTTATGGTAGCCAGGTTCTAAAAAGTAATTATATATGACTAAGTGGGCCACATGTAACGTTACAGCAGTACAAGCAGATCACTATACTTGTTATAAAAGTTATCTAAGTTAATATATGGATGTATTACGGGTCGAATGGGGTGAGGTCGAGATACTGAATTAATTGGATTGACAATAAAGTAATAAGGTATAATGCAAGGTTTTACTGGAATATTACTGCGTTCTACAATACCAATAGTCTTAAGATATTTCAGCGGTATCAGAGCAGGGAACATATACTCAAATTGTGACTTTCAGATTACCACATAAGTTTTATGTAGACATAAAAACCGGAGATTGGGCAGTTTAGGTAAAAATACTGCAGGCTTTCTGATGCTCGGCAAACCGGTCCGCATAAAAACTGGACCCCCCCCCCCCCGGTTACCGTCACTAGTGGAATCAAAGTACTGAATGACAAGGTAAAGCTGGTCTCGAAGGACACCAGTATTTTGTTCGTTCGACTTTCTTGTATAGAAATGTTATCTTGCCTTTCAGTGGAATGATTGGCCCGCGATTGTATCACCAAGACGCGGCTTACTTTCTAATTACACTGCTTTTCTATCTCAGATTTGGAATCATAACTCAGGTGCTCGTTTCCTCGGGCTACACTCGTTTATTTGATGCGAAAAGTGTCAATGTTGACTCATCGGAGCAAGATAACTTTTCATCATTGTTATAAAGTTCACACTTAGTGGACATTGCACCATTGTGTGTTCTTAAGTGTTTTTAGGAGAAACAAATGAGTCACGTTTTATTGTTTTCTATGATACTGGTCATCGACATCCAACATCGAACTCAACATATTTAGGTTGCTATTATCTTTGTTTGTTATTTGCGCAACGTACAGTGTTCCCAGTTTGACCTAATGGTCTTTCTTCCGCCATTGCTCTTTTAACTAATGCTTATACTGTCGCAACTCCCTTAAAATAATATTTAAAACTATTGCTCTTGACACGTCATAGGTCTGTATGGCATTCGTTCTAGATGCACGTATACGACGGACCTCTACCATAATCAATGTCTGTTAGATCCTTCGAAAACACATGATGGCTATTTACAAATAAAGCAAAGCAGCGATGACTAGCTCTTATACAAACACACTCTAAGCACCTGCAAATGAGACTGCGCGTGATATTAGTATGTACAATGTAAAGGCCTATCTATTTATAAAAAATAATTTAAATGTATATTGAAACAAACAAAGTGGGAGCTATTTCTTAAAAGAGGCCTACAGTATGGCTTTCATAGTTTGACTTCATTTTCTGATAGAGTAGCATTGTGGAACATTTCTAGATACAATTTACAATCAAACTGTGATAGCACCTTTTTGTCACAATTTATGTCAGTAGTGTTACCAAAAAGTGCACAGAAAATTTGATATTTTTGTATTAGTAGATAACGTTATATTTAATTTTGTATATTAGTTAACATTAACCCGATGATTATGGTTGCTATTATGTACAAAGCTACACAATGGGCTATCTATACTCTGCCCACCAAGCAGACTTACCGCTAAACCACTTAAGGGGAGGTATATCTCGATGAACATATGTTTGGTGTAAAAATAACTATAAATGCATGTAGAACACTATTACTCTTGTAGTGTATGTTATAGTTACCATTGTAAGATATAAGGATCGGAAAATAATGAATATATCAACAATGTATGTCACAAGCTCTCGAACATTTCACGTGATTCTCATTTTTGAATATGTTAAAATAAAAGTTCGTGAGATTAAAAAAGGATATGTGTAGAAAAAACTTCAAAAAATAAAATAAACAGGTTTTGCCTATTTTAAAATTTTGGTGAACTTTTTAAACATATAGTCGTATGCCAATAAACCTCAGCAATAAACGTTTTCGATCACGTATAGTTTTAGGTTTATTGCTGTCTACTTTTTCATTGTTTATAACCTACACAAATTTACACTGTTATTAGTTTCATACACAAATGTATCTTAGCCTCATTTCCAAAGATACGTTACATTTAAATTCTATCTATCTATCTATATAAGCTGCAGTCATCCCTCGTTGGGTGTAACTCTCTGTCAGATCAGTCCAATATTTCCTATTCTTAACAAACCGTGTTTACCTGATTCTTGTTTCCCCCACTATATCGTCCCTCCATCTTCTCTTTTGCCTTCCCTTAGATCTTTTCCGAGTCCTAGGTTGCCATTCTATTGTTCTTAATGTCCACCTATTATCTTTAATACATTGCTACATGCCCAGCCCATTTCCATTTAGTTGTTAGAATGAACCTTACTGTATCTATTATATTTGTTGTTTTTCTTATTCTGTCATTTCTCCATCTGTCAGTTAAATTGCTGTTGTATAAATATGGTATCACACTTGGCTATAGTAGTCGTGTTTGCAAAAAATAAATATTTTTGCAAGACTGTTTGCCTAATGCTGTTATAAGGCAGTTTTACTCGTACATTATAAGAAATCAAACCGAGTACATGGTTAAACGTATTCAAATAAAAATATATATGTATCTTAGCAAAGTTTATCGTACCTCAAAAAATTACTTTATATTGATAGCATATTTTATCATTTAAATATTTAGAATGTTTACATATGGAATGCACTAATTGTCACGGAAGACTACTGTTTGTCACAACTGATAAAGCACATTCGTATGTTTTGGTATTAATAAGAAAAATAGTATCCTGTATCTAAAATACTACAGTCTAGTTCATATGAACAATTACTGTAATCGACTGTTCACTAGTTAAGCCATAAGACAGGCACACCATACAGTTTACTTAATCATTAGTGCCCACAACAAACATAAGCGAATTACCACACAATCTCCTCCCACGCAGAGAAGTCCATTTGCTTTGCTACGACACTAGTTAAGCCATAAGACAGGCACACCATACAGTTTACTTAATCATTAGTGCCCACAACAAACATAAGCGAATTACCACACAATCTCTTCCCA
>NW_013666068.1:149741-151172 GCF_000517525.1 Limulus polyphemus | reverse complement strand
CATAAGCGAATTACCACACAATCTCTTCCCACGCAGAGAAGTCCATTTGCTTTGCTATGACACTAGTTAAGCCATAAGACAGGCACACCATACAGTTTACTTAATCATTAGTGCCCACAACAAACATAAGCGAATTACCACACAATCTCTTCCCACGCAGAGAAGTCCATTTGCTTTGCTACGACACTAGTTAAGCCGACGACCTGCTGATTTATTGCACCTGTAACTCGTGAGCTCGAGTAGACTCTATGGTGCAGGTTCTTTCGTCATTAAAACTGGGAGAATTGTGCTGCCTTGTAACTCCTAACCGTTACCTATAAGAGAAGTGAAATGATGACGGATACTAAATGAATTACACCCCACAGAAAACCAGAGAGTTGACTTTTAGTATATGTTGGTACATACTGTTAGATATGTGGGTAAACACTTATTCTGTTGCTTCTTCTTGTGAAAACACCAGTACCTAAATGTGTTTGGCGTTTCCCCTAGACACTTCCTCAGTTGAATGTAGGGAACGTTTCATAATCATTAACTGTTTCCTCTGGTGGACGATCCTGGATTCCAATCATTTCCAGTTCCCTTGATCACATTTCTGTAATACAGTAAAAGCTGTTTTGTTTTCTGACACCACTTCGACTGCTGGCGCTAGTCTATAGAACACAAAGCGTGGCCACACAACCGTCTATGGGCGAACAAACTTATACTGAATGGTGGCTTCAATATTATTTACAGTTTATTTGTGATTGCCTAATGCTGTTCATGGCAATTTTACTCGTACGTTATATGAAACCGAGTAGGAGTTTAAACGTGTTCAAGTATAAAGTCTAAACATCTACTCCGTATGAAATCATTAAACAGAATGCAGTTACAGATATAGTTTTATTTGAAACTTGTACTCCAATTTTATACTTTCTTATAAAGTACCAGAAAAACAAAAAAACTGTCATATATAACAATATTAGACGCACAATGTCTCGCGAAAACGAATCCTATAGCCAATATGATAACAGATGTATAAAACCACAATTTAACTTCAAATTATCTTTAGAAATGAGGCTAAGATATATATTTGTCTATAAAACTAATTAAAATGTAAGTACGTGGAAGAAAAACGTGGCAAGATTAAACATGAAATTATTAGTGAGAGAAAAAGTTTAAAACTTACATTTATTCAAAAACTTTTATTAAAATTTCAAAAATAAACAGATTCTTTCTTATTTTACGTTTAAAGTTTGTTTCGCTGTATAATCGTTTTTGATAGGACGAACTTTTATTGAAAATATTTAAAAATGTGAAACATAAAATATCATACTAGAGTTGGTATATATATATATATATATATATATATATAGTAGTTACTTGACTAGTAGTTAATTAACGTTACGTTAGTACTCCTACCAACTAATAAATAAGTAGTCCGTACCTATAACT
>NW_013666068.1:141926-149720 GCF_000517525.1 Limulus polyphemus | reverse complement strand
TTTACGTCTGTATATTACGTTTAGTTAGTAGTACGTAACTTTATTATAATAATTAAATTAGTAGTAACAAATAAATAATCACTATAGTAGTAGTATATATATATATATATATATATATATATAGCGTAATTTGCATGTATAATCGTTGATCTCACCAATATAAATAGTGCCCTATTACAACTATGTTACCACAGTTTGACTGTACATCGTATCAATAAATGTTCCTGAGATACTAGTCTATCAGAAAATAACGTCAAAGTAGATTTCTGGAGATTGTGGTATGAAAACAATTTACATCCGGCTCAACTCCCGGTCTATAGCAAGTACTTCCATTTGTTAATAACTCCTGTACTAATGTATTTTTCATGATAGACAATTGTTTGCTTTTAACTCGGGGTAGATGAAAATGTGCCAATATATTTGTTATGACAGACAAGCTGCTGCCAGTCAATTGGTTACAATAAAATATTTGCACAATATTCATAATCTCAAAATCCTATACTCTGTTAAATTAGAGGTAACTTAGTGCTTCTCAATGGCTCAGCGGTAAATCTGAGAGTTTAAAACGCCGAAAATCTGGTTTAGATACCCGCGGTGAGTAGAGTACAGATAGCCAATTAACCTCAAAAAGTAATTGGGTAAGCCTGTAACTAAGATTTCCACAACTTCCAATAAACTGAAACAAAATTTATCATACATACACAGTTTATTTGTTTTTATTATATTCTTATCGAAGCATTGTAAATGAAAATGATTGATTTTTACATATTTCAAAGAGTAGTCCAGATACGAAAATTGGTGACAAACAAGGGTATTTGTAAGTCAGATTTTTATTTCAAAGTCTACACTAAGTAAAAAATACCAAGAACAACTAACAAAACAGTAATGACTAACATCTTCATTTAAAAACGTTTTACTGTGATTTAAGTATAGAATCTTTATTATAGTTGCAAATGAGTTCTATGAAAGTGCTTTAATGCCTCAAATTATCTTCTCTTCCGACAATAAATCTAACTGATAAGGAGTTATAAAATGCTTATCGTATTTCTTATTAGATAAATCTAGGATCTTACAACATACCAAGCTAAATTACTAAGATGTTCACATTAACGTTTGCTTCTATGCACAATGGCACAGCAGTATGTCTGCGGACTTACAACGCTAAAAACCGGGTTTCGATACCCATGGTGGGCAGAGCACAGATAGCCCTTTGTGTAGCTTTTTGCCTAACTTCAACACAAAACAAACAAAACAATCATCTATGCATATTCGATGACGAGGAATCCACTTTGAGACTAATAACGCTTGGAGACGGCTTGAATGGGTAATGAAGAAAACTTTAATATAAGTTTAACATAACAGCAAATGTACAACGTTTCGACAAGGTTTTGTCATCATCAGGTATGCAAATTTGATCAACATTTTTTTTTTCTATTTATACTTTTATTTTTGAAATCTAAAATATATTCACTATGGTAGTTTGAGTTGAGATGAATACAAAGTGTTAGTCCCAAGAGTTGCATCTATATACGCTGACCTTATGGTACTTTCATGTGAACTGATTTCCAAAAGAGTAATTTATGTAGGTTCTCTATATAACGGGAGATTCGCCAAACTGAGCTCTGCTAGCACTATCTGAGTCTGTACTGTGAAATAAATGAATTGGACACAAGGTGTGATACACAATGAAGATAATCTTTATTAATATCACATACACAGTTTGTGCGCTTGCACTGGACAGTCGCCTTTACCGGAGATGTGAATTGATGAGGCTGGCTCTAGTCCCTCTAGGATTATTTCCAAACGGACTGACTCATTCGAGATGATATTACAGATTTTCTCTACGTCACATTACTTAGTTAAATCAGTAATGTCAAATGTACCAAGAGACACTAGCGCTATCCACGTGTCTAACAATTTCCATTCAACCATAAAGGGAGTTATAATCTCGAAATGTTATCTGACCAAACATCGGAGAAAACTACTGTTGACCTTCTTACACAAAATGCATCTATATAGCTATATCGCCCATGGGCAGACTAGGCGTTATCTCTAAGGGAATGACAAAGAACATAGATAGGTAGAAAATATTCAGCTTAATGACTTTCTAGACAACATGTTTTGTAAAAACTGCATAAACCTATAAAAAACGAAAAACCTTGAAACATTCTACATAAACATACAACGGTGGAAAATGCACGGTATGCCTGCATACTATAGTTTCCCCATTCTCCCCTCCCCTTCTGTTTCAGGCTTATCCTCGAGTTGCCATTAATTGTAAACTTTAAAAGCAATAAAATGTACAAATACACATTGGTCGAGTTGTACTGTAGCCTTCTCTTATTACTGTAAACACTTACACGTAACACAGTCAACACAACGCTAACAAAGATACAACTTGATAATCAAAAACTTTTTAACATAGATTGAAGTACACATTGAAAACCCTTTAATAACGATTAAGTACAATAAATTTATTGGAAAATAACTTTTAACAATGAACGTTGGCAATTATCTCATGTACTTAAAAAAATTAATGAAATTTAACCTGTCTACAGAAGCTCAGAATTAGAAAAGGAAAAAAAGTGACCCATTAAATTATTTTACACATTGTAATCAATAATTTTACATAAACACCCTTAAATCCAAAATAGAAACAAAACTTTTCATTAATGAATAAAAAAATATAAATAAACAAGAAAATAACACAACAGAACGTATCCCTTTGTAGGTCAATGGTAAGTTCTTGGACTTACACTGTTGAATTCTAGGATTCGATCCCCCATGGTGGACAAAGTGCATATAGCTCATTTTGTAGCTTTATGCCAAGAAATCAAAAACCAGAAAACCTTTAGAATATACAAATAGAAAAGAAATTAACTCTTAAACAACAATGACTCATCAGTTTAGACATCTTTTTCCAAAAAATATACATAAAACAAAAAATGAAAATACAAAATATACCCTGAGTGCAAAACAACTATAATAGAAATAATCCATTAATGCAAAGCGTTTAAAGTCAGAAATGCAAAGTTACATCTTCAAATACAAAATATATTAATAAATGAATGAACATATAAAGAACATACAAATCATTCGTCACTCATTCTTAAACAAAAATACATCTACCAAGTTTTCAACACTCATCCAGCGATGGCACGAGGCTTTGCTCTCCCTTCTTCTTAAACCTGCCAGCATATCCTTTAGTGAGACAGTTGTCTTCTGATTGACAACTATTATAGTTCGTAACAAGTCTCAGGCTTTAGCTAGGGCCTTCTAGGTTTTAGATAGTTTGGTCCACATGCAACAAACCTCCTCCTTGAGTCATAAAGGAAGCTTAGCTCTTTGCCATAGCCAGCCATACTAGTTGTAGAGGACACAAGCTATCATCCATTCACAGAAAAGCTCGTAAAAATCCCAGTTATGAATGGGGATCTACTCTAGCCTGGGCTAGTTTATGATAACCTCTGGTTGCTTAGTTGGAGGAGGTATCACTCTCTGTAGTCTCTGGAAATGTTATCAGGGTTTCTTAACTGGTGGTGCCTCGACCATCATTAAATATAAATTCTTCACCTCGTCTCTGTTAGCTGGATGGTGGCTGGTCTGATTGTCCAAGAAAGTGTCACCTTATTGGTAGCAAACTCTGTTCTTGACATTGGTGGTGGCATGGCAAAAGTCAGCCTACTTATCTAGAGCACGACAGGAGTTGCTGTGAAGGGGGTGACAGTATCTAAACTGGTGGATGGAGCTCCAATGATAGCAAGCATCATCTGGGGATCAATCCTGATCCAACCCTCCCTGAAACTAGTTGATCCTCGAAAGAATGCAGTCTTCAAAAGTGTGTTGGTAAGTTTAAGGATCTAATATTTCCACTGGAGATGTGAGCACATTTGACATTATTTGTGCTTGGAAGGATTGCACCCTCTAGTGGAACATTTCATGAGTGGGTCCCGTTGTCATCTTTCAATGAGGTTGACTCCATTTTCTCATGAGTCAGTCTTGTTGGTGTTATCTGCTGCTGGTCCACCTGGAGACTTGACTTCTCTGCAGTTGACAAAGCTGAGGTCATTGTTGTTGTTCTCTTATTCACTTGAACTTTGAAAGACCTATTGCAGCCAATGGGGGTTGCCCAGTCAGTCTCAGGGCCAATTCAACGACAGATGTAGAGTTTGTTCTCTTACATCCACTAAGTTGCCAAACAATGCATCTTTATCCATGAGCTCAGGTACAATGCATTCTTCATTTAAGTCCAATCCTTTTCCAAAAATGAGGTATTGGGTGCATTGGTCTTCATTGTACTAGCAGTCAACCATGTAATGGACTGGATACTTTGGAATGTTGGGAACAGTATAATGGCTTAACATTAGCTAATCAAAGAAAAGGACAGGCAGAAAGACCAATGATTCGATATTAAATAGCAAATGTCCAGATTAAGAACGTAAGTTTAGATGAATTGCAGTTGGTCAGAAGGTCAGTCAGGTGTGAAGATTGTAAATAGAGTCAGAAATTCCCGGTTAGAACCTGCTGTAAAGCAACTCTTAGTGTATTCACATCAAATATTACCCATATTGTAAGCTTGGAGAGGCTATTGAGTGCTCAGTTGTTTGTGGTCTTCACTAGTTGTTGCCTGTAAGTGGTGTTGTGATGGATCTCATGATAATCATAAGTAGTGCATAATTCAAGATAGAGCAGACACGACTGTTGGTAGAGCATAAGCAGGCGAAGTGATTCAGCTCTTCGTTCCTGCTGCAACTATCATTGGATTGGTTCCTTTGATATATCTGGTGATCATGGTATTAGTGTAGTTAGTACATTTCATAAATCTTCTTAGGGCAATATGTATTTGTTTCCTCTGATCCAATTAACATTGCAGTAACCTATCCTAACATGAGACTGGTTGAGCTTAGTGCACTTTTCATTCATATGTTATTTATTACCTACATGTTTAGGCCTAGGTTTTGCCGTTCTTCTCCTCTTGCTGTTGAGTGCACGATGTCCGTTCCTCCTGTGTGCGCCCACTTGAGAGCTGTTTTTAAGGTATCATTGTTCTGTTTCTAGTCCTGTTAGTCCTAACAAGGCAATCAAGTGTTTATTTTATTGTTAAGCGAAGTTACGCAATGGGTTATCTGTGCTTTGCCCACTGCTGGTATCGAAACTCGATTTCTAATATGGAAGGCATTACGACTTAGACTTACCGCCGCACCATCGGGAGAGAGAAGAAATAAAACTTTAGATTTAAACTGATTGATGATTTAAACATTAGAGAAGTTTAACACTGGCCAAAGCACAGGGATTATTCTTCCAATAACAGGGTTCCTAAACGACACGCTTGTGAGTGTGTTCCACGATCCCTAACCATCAAACACAGGAAGGTAACGGCCGTCAGCAAAACATCTTACTTTATTTCATTTTATTATTATTATATTTCTTATTATTTTTAACTTAATTGTTAATTTTTTATTTAATCATTATAATTTTCATTATTTTAAAGTTAATTTTCTTAACACTAACTAACCAATGAAAGCCCACAATAGCTTAGCGATAAGTCTGAAGGCATGTAAAACTAATCACCGGGTTTCGATACTTGTGATGGGCAGAGCACAGATAGCCCAATGTGTAGGTTTGGTCTTAATAACAAAACAAAGAAACGTAATGAAAATATCATGATATAATACTATTACTTTTATGACCATAATACAGTTTCACACCATAATACACTTGAGCAGTTTCACACCAGCCTTGGCAAAGGTTCTATTCCTTATAATATTCTCCTTACGGTCCTTCTAACAGAAATACCTAATCATAGATTTAAATATCACCTGACATTCGACTTAAAAAAACAAGGGAAGTTTACCAAACCAAAAGTCCTGCCTTTTCTAAACCGCATACTATGTTATAAAAATAAATATTGTTTACTATATTACACATAAAGTTAAATGTGTATGAAAGATTATATGCTATACATAAATATAACAATTTTGGGCCTAGCATGTTCTAGTGGTAAGGGCACTCGACTCGCAATCTGACGGTCGCGAATTCGAATCCTCATCGTCAAAGCTCATGGTCAGGTGGTTAGGGTGCTTGACTAGTAATATCAGCGTCGCGTGTTTGAATCCCCGTCTTACCAAACATGCTCGCTCTTTCAGCCGTAGGGAGTTGTATTGTGCGGTCAATCCCAATATTCGTTGGTAAGAGAGTAAACCAAAAGTTGGCAGTGAGGGGGGGGGTGATGACTAGCTGCCTTCCCTCCAATCTTTCACTGCTAAACTAGGGACGACTAGCGCAGATGGGCCTCGTGTAGCTTTGCGTGAAATTCAAAACAAACCACATCAAATCGTCCTCAAACATGCTCGCCCTGTATGGTTGCCGTCTGGACAAGCCACACGGGTGTAAAAATTATTGGCTTACAAAATTACCGACCGACTCCAAACTAGTTGGGATTAGGGTTTACGGAGAAGTTTAGTAGGTCTATAGTTAAAGCAACTATAGCTAAAAATTAAAAAAGTGACGTTATATATCGGCATTGCCAGCTAAAGTGGTAACATTAGTGCTAATTTGCTTCTACAGTAATAGTAAGCCTGAAAATATCATTCAAATTGAAATCATCTGGTAAAAATCTCGTGAATTACTTACTCTAGATTTGGATTAAATAAGTAAAATGCTTATACGTATTGTTATAAATTACTTACTAGTAACTGTAAAAAATTTTAGAATAAATAAAATGATAATAATAATTTTCCACATAAGTTTTGGAAAACACTAATAAGTCACTGTTGAACTTGTTTATTAGAGCACCGGATAACAAAAACCTGCGTTATATTTGTGCTGACGTCAGATTTTACTTAAACAGTTAACAGGTTCTAGTGTTGACATGTACTTTGTTATCATAATGCGGTTGTTGTTGTTGAGTGTTATCATGCACAAAGAGCTATATGTGCTCTGCCCACCATGGGTATCGAAACCCAGTTTCTAGCGGCATAAGCCCGCAAACATACCGCTGTGCCACTTGGGAGGAGGGAGGCTCATAATACGGTCTGTGGCAACAAAAATGGTCATGGCTTCTTAAAAACGTTACACTCAAAACTTGAAATAATTCTACTCATGGAATGTGTATATATTTCATGATTTTTTATTATTTATTCTCACGCCACCTAAAGTTTACTTCTGTATTGTTTGTTTGTAATTAAGCACAAAGCTACACAATGGGCTATCTGTGCTCTGTCCACCACAGGTATCGAAACCCGGTTTCTAGCGTTGTAAGTCTGCAGACATACCGCTGTACCACTGGGGGGGGGGCATGTTCAAGTCATGAAATTCATGGTAATGTATGTGAAATATCAAGTTAAATTACATTTTTTTTTATATATTACTTAGAAATCTAATTCCAGACTTGAATTTTTTATTTAAGTAAAACTTAAGCATGGACAATATAGGTGGCAGTCCTCATTATTAATCACTATAATTATCAGTATTAAAATAGTCAAATTAGAAACTATTCTTAATGTTGGGAATTTAAAGTATAAACAATGTTCATGTCTCCGTACAAATGTATATTACTTTTACAATCGTGTTGTAAACACAATGTGTCTTACTTTTAACAGTCATGTTGTAAACACAATGTGTATTACTTTTAACAATCATGCATGTAAACACAATGTGTATTATTCAAATTCGATGACGAGGAACCCACTTTGAGACTAATAATGGCTGGAGCCGGCTTGAATGGGTAATGAAGAAAAATTTTAATACAACAGCAAATGTACAACGTCTCGAAAAGGTTTTGTCATCATCAGG
>NW_013666068.1:94450-141478 GCF_000517525.1 Limulus polyphemus | reverse complement strand
ACAATGTGTCTTACTTTTTACAATCATGCCTCCAGCCACAATGTGTATTACTTTAACAATCATGCATGTAAACACAATGTGTCTTACTTTTTACAATCATGCGTGTAAACACAATGTGTATTACTTTTAACAATAATGTTGTAAACACACTTATATATATATATATATTTGATGCGTCGTTAATTCTCACCAAGGTGAATTTAAGATTTGAAGCCTAAAATTACTGGTGTCGGTACACGTGGACAATTTTCAATACTTGTTTTTTCTAAACAATTTATGCATAAAATTGAATGTAGTTCCATGGATTTATTGGTCAGAGAATCTTTAATAACATATGAGTCACACACAGTACTGTACTTACTCCTACTAATTACTGTTTGGGTTGCCTCTGTATTTTACGCAAAAAATGAGAAATTTCAACCAGTTTTTTTTGTTTTTTAAGTTATTTACGGCAAGTGTTACGACAGACACATTTTTTAATTACTCAATATGATAAAATGTACCGACCCAACCGGTAGTGAACTCTAAATAAACAAATCAGTAATTTTATGGTTAAAATACTTATTTTGTAAGTTACTTTCAAGATGTTCACTTACAACAACGTACTCTTTTTCTGTGAACCCAGAATTATTCCTGAATATATTTATTAATGCTGTGTATTGTTTGTATTCACCGTTTCTTTAGCAAGGAACAACAAGTATATAACACGCTAGATTCAACAGTGAAAGATTCAGACCGTTAACGTATTATATTGGCATCTGTTAAATATAAAAATATAAGGTGGTGATAAAAATCAGTGGCCCAATAACTAGCAAATGTAAAGGTTCAGGGGGGTCTTGATACTTTTGGCATTTGAATAACAGATAAGAGCCAGAAAAAGTTTTGAGTATAAAACTAAGTATAGAACATGAAACTACACACTCACTACGCTGAAGGCAATAAAACATATAACCCTATTTGGGTTAAGTAACCAAGTTACTTATAATTTTATTAAAGCGTCTAAAGATCTGTTTACATATTTCTCATCTTTCAGTTTTAATCACTCGCGCTACCATACAGTAGTGTGTTGTCTGTCAGACAGTAAAATGACATCGCATAAGGGTCGCTTAACATTGCAATCTTTGCTGTCGTGACTTCAGTGGAAAGTGCGCATGCCATGAATCACGAGAAGAATTATGCACTCTGTAGCTACAACACAGTATGACATGAACTTCAAAAGCAAGAATTACAATATTTGTTACTCTTAATTTTGGTTTTATTTACTCTTGAAACAGAACACTTTCAAGGACCCTGTGGAGATACATCTAGTTTTAGGTGATACTTATGTCAGTCACATCTTGTTAAAATAAGCAAGGAAAATATTAACATAACCAGTTGAACTCTATAAAGTTTACCTTGAAAACCCTTGCGTAATGAAATTTGTACCTTGAGTATAGTCATAACCTGTTATGTGTTTAGCTCTTTTTTATGTAAATTCTTGCAACTATATAAACGTCGATTTAACCAAAAGGTACAGTGCCTAGTATACACACACACACAATATATATATATATATATATAAGTCCTTTTATTTATGGGTTGGCGTAGCCAAGAAGTTAGCATGCTAAGGTTCGTGCTGCAATATCACTCCATTCTTCCAGTTGAGGATACATTAAAAGTATGACAGTCAATCCCATTATTTGGTTCAAAATTAATGTGGCGGTATGTGTTTCAGTAGTTCAAAATTAAAAATGGCGATAATCGAAACTTAAGAGGTCGGTCTCTGACCTGTAAGTTTAGCCGATATATTTGCATAGGCGTTGTTGAAGTTGTAAATATCAGATATCATGTTATAAGCAAGGGATTAACTACAAAACTATTCTGGACACTTGTGTAAAATCACAAAATGACAGCCTATAATGTATAATGCACTCTTCCACCTTTTACCAATGTTCCCAGTGATTAGCGTGCCATCTTTGCGTCCTGAGGCCATCCCCCCCCCCAAAAAAAAAGACGCTTCGCACTTTAGGGTCGTGGATAAGCAATAAAAGTGACATTCAAATAGTGCATATACTCTTTGAGTAGCTTTGCGCGAATATCCGAAAACAGACAATTCTATAAAAATAGCTCAAGCCAACAGCTAGTTTTTCTGTGTTCCCCAAGTAAGGTATACTATATTATTTATTTATTGCTATATCCAAAAACAATTCTTATTATACTGTTTAATATATCAAATTTTTGTTTTCTGAAAGGTACCTTCTTAACTTGCGAACAGTATGAAATTTTGAACAGCTAGTTGTGGGATAATAAATCTATTTCTATACAATGTTTCGTCTCTAACAATGAAACTGATCACGTTCAACATTTAAGGTACAAGTTCATTCAAACTGATTTTACCTTACTATTAAAAACAAGATGCTGTAAAGAAATAAATTTATTATCCCACAAATAGCTGTTCAAAACTTCATATATATCGAATGTTATTCATTTTGAATTTTATTTTTCATTATTATACTTTTACTATAGAGATTGTTTTCCATTGTTAGTATATTATATTTGTATTTAAGACTAACTACAATCTCCTTAACTGGCCGAACCTCATGAGATATTAGTGGAATTACGGCCGAAAATATTTATCTGATGAAATAACGTATTCTAATCTTTAAAAGTAGGAACGTAAAAAAAAAATGCATTTAATTAGCTGTACTGACTGTGAAACTAGTTTTCAGCTTCGCTGTATGTACTAATGTAATAATATTATTTAATACAAAAACATTTGGATCCATTATTCCATTCTGTACAGAAGTACTGTATTTCAAATGTAAATAATCGAGATTATTATTCCATTTTTTATCGATTTAGTCTTTTTCCCCCATACCTGTATAACCTAATTAACTACAAATGCATTATTTAAATTTTTACTTGTGTAATTCGTTTTATTCTATTAATTTTAGTGGATTAACGTGCATTCTATACAAGTATGTTATTTATAAAAATTTTAAGGTACATATATTAATTAGTACTATAAAGCGTTATTACATTTGTTATTTACTTTCAAGTTCCCCGGTGGGACAGCGATATGTCTAAGAACTTCAAACGCTAACATCTGGGGTTCGATTCCTCACGCTGGCTTTGTTCTGAAGGAAACAAACTTTAGCTTTGAGAGTATTTTTGTGCTTACAGTCACTTTCTTGTTATACAATTGTAGCTGTTTAAATACATAAACAGATGTAAATACCCACAGATTAAATGCGTTATACAATAGAGTCTCCGAGGGATCAAGATAAAAACGTGTATTTGACAACCTTCAACTGTTTCTGTATTTTTCGTTCTAATCATCATACTTTTGAAAACCATCTTCACGGCGCCACAGAATCTTTCAATTCTTCAGTTATTGCATATTTATGTTCTTACTGTATATTTTGTCGATGATTGCAGCATCCCTGAATCACGTAGACAACTCAAAACAGCCCACTAACATTTAACAACCTTATTGAAGTATCAAGTAAAAACTTCAAAGAAAAAGCTGAGAGAGAAATTAGTATAGTAGGGATTCAAAGAACTACTGATTTTGTATTAACAGGCATGCGGAAAGACATTTTTTCATCATTAGTATTGGTTCTTCTTCGAAAGTATAAGCCCTTAAGATAAAACTTACATGAGTTGACCGATTGCTGATATATACTAGTTATAAAACGGAAAAAAGTAAGGGCAATAATCCAAATTGTGTTCACAGACATCGTAAATGAAGACGTACGTAATGATTTCGGACTAAAACTTTTAACATTGTGAAATCTCTAATTGAAACTACTTATGACGCTAGTTTTATAATAATTGACAAAATTACATAAGTATATATAAGGACAATTAACTATTTAGTCCAGCCAACTGATTATTATCCTATACATTACCTAACTTGTCATTACTGTTGCCCACACGCTAGAGCCACCATATCCAAATCTAGAAGTTTATTATCAAATTGTACTTCTTCGAAAAATAATAGAGTTGTTGTGAAAATAATTACCAAACATATTTATCACGTAGTTGATAAAGTACATGTTGTTTCCAGAACCCAAGTGTTTCTTCTTTTATATAATCCACGTTTACCCTTTAATTTTTATACAGATTTGTGCGTACATATAACATATAACAGCCAAACAAAAAACAGTAGAATTTCATACTAACACTCTCAGCAACTGACATTGAGATTCGCTATTGACGTTATATCTTGTATCTGAAGCACTTTGTTTATGGACAATGTTCTTTAGCTCTACATCAAGTATACATCTTAGTTTGACTTTGGACAATGTTCTTTGGCTTTACATCAAGTGTACATTTTACTTTGACTTTGGACAATGTTCTTTGGCTTTACATCAAGTGTACATTTTACTTTGACTTTGGACAATGTTCTTTGGCTCTACATCAAGTATATTGTAAGTCCTCAGACATACCGCTGTGCTACTGGGGGCTTTAAGGCATTGGTTTTTGATTCTCCATCACCTGCGCTCTTTGCTTTGAGGCAGTGGTCCATAATTCTCCACAATGTACGCACTTTGCTTTGAGGTAGTGGTCCTTGGTTCTCCACTTTGCTTTGCTTTTAAGATAGTGGTTTTTGATTCTCCATCACCTGCGCGCTGGCCTGGCATGGCCAGGTGGTTAGGGCGCTCGACTCGCAATCTGAGGATCGCGGGTTCGAGTTCCCGTCCCACCAAACATGCTCGCTCTTTCAGCCGTAGGGGCGTTATAATGTTATGGTCAATCCCACTATTCGTTGGTAAAAGAGTAGCCCAAGAGTTGGCGGTGATGACTATCTGCCTTCTCTCTAGTCTTAAACTGCTAAATTAGGGACGGCTAGCGCAGATAGCCCTCGTGTAGCTTTGCGCGAAATTAAAACAAACAAACAAACCATCATCTGCGCACTTTACTTTGAAGCAATGGTCCATTGTTCTCCATCATGTGAGCATCTTATCTTGAGATTGCGATTCTTGATCGGAAACGATTTGTAAATTCCTAAATATTCTGGACATATGAATTGAAATCCATGAAAGTACGAGATTATACAAACAAGCTGGTGTTATCTTATTTTTTGTTTTAGTGCAAAGCTACACAATGGGCTACCTGTGCTCTGTCCACTGCGGGGAATCGAACCCAGGATTTAGCATTCTAAGTCCGTAAACTTTACCCCTAACCACTGGGGGATATAATAACCTTAAAGTAATATTTTAGTTAATTTTATTGTGCTACAAGTTCGACCGTTCGTTATTTAATTATTGGTGAATTCTATAGTTTAATAATAGATTCTTGTAACTTTTTTTTTATATTTACTGACATTATATTAATTCACTGTAATACCTGAATATGTTATATCATCTGAAATTGGGCATATTGTTATTTTTTCACCTTGCAACTAAGCACTTAAAGTAACATATTGGTACAATCCAACCTATCAGCACCTGATATAATCAACAACTATTAGTGAATCAAGAGATTTTCAAACAGTAAGTATATAAAGGAACCCAGGCCTAAGCCAGACAGAAACACTAGCTGTCTACATTCTTCTACTGGGGTATTAACGTCACGTGTAAGAGAGGTACCATCGTGCGAGGGGTTCAGGAATCTGACAGAATCGACTGAAATTATTCTAACGGAAGTTTCTGATAAAAGATGAGACACTGTCTAAGGGACTTTGCTAGCAGCTGGGGTAAAGATGATAACGTTGTCTGAGCGGAAATCGTTCTATAGACGTAAAGATGAAAGCAATTTACCACAGTTAAGACCTGACCTATGTTTTTTTGTTCTCCATTTTTCTCTCTTTTTTCCTTTCTTTCCAGTTTTCCTTTTGACGCTAAGAATACAATAATAAAAAGAAATATTTGTGCTCTAATAGACACAGCCTATAATTTTAGAACTCAGCACATGATATGTTATAAAGGAGCTTCCAAAATACTGAACACCGAACAACAACTTACAGAGTTTGATACTAGTTTCCAGTAGTAAATCTAATCTCTCTTCTTTTTTTTATTTCACTAGAGATACGCTACGGGCGGTACGGTTATATGCATGCTCAGATCGATACGCTAACATGGTAATTTAATAATGAACTTAACCCTCTGGCTAAGAAGAGTTATATAAAACATCTTAAAACTTTTATGAGTACGTGACGTTTTTCAAATAAAAACAAATCTTTGGATTATAATTCTGACAATAAATATGCTAGCATTCATATATAAATACAACTTTCAAAATAAAAGAAAGTAAACAAATATATATCTTGTGAAGATGCACAAAAAAATAAAAAATCTCCAAAGAACTACTTCTCTTTTCGTAGAACGTGTTATTTTTGTTTATATTCTTTCTCATGACTAATAAGGATAATTTTGAACCGTTATTATGTTTAATAGAAAATTTCACAAAGAAACTAAAAGAAATACGTAATAACTTAAATAGTTATAACAAGACTTAATAAACACACACACATAGAAATCAGAATATTGTATTCTTGTAAGCTGTATTTTCAATGCTTTAACTTAGATGTTTGTTAAAAAGTGCTCAACAATAAGATCAAGTAAGCTCATAAAAACAGTCCTAAAATACCTAGAAAGTCCACAATGACGTCAACAATCAAGTAATTTTGGACAGTATTTAGAAACAAGGGTACATTGTTTATAAATATGAGGAATTAGTGAATGAGATGTTAGTGAAGTATTCAGTGTGTGATTGATTTAGTATTTGTTGATAAAGAAGATTAAACAACTAAAATTATTCAGTAAGAATTAGTGCTCCTATAATATAATCAGTTCGTTAGTCAGCATTTGTTTTGAACCAAGGATATTTCTGCTAAACATTATTAGTGAGCAAGGCCTACAGTAGTTTCAGAGTTTATATTGAAAGTTTGTTTGTGAACTTAGTCCCACAACTTGTGTCAAAGTGAACGCAGCCTGTATCAAACGTTATTGAACAAATAAATTAATTCGTTATCGTTACGAGGACTGGACCTGACATTATGTTCGCCAAATAATCGAAAAGAACCCGCCCAGTGTTAGAACACTACAATAATATCATAGAAAGCTACAACTTACAACTAAAATTTCTTACAATAATAATAATAATTATTTTTGCACAAGTGTTTTGAATAAAGTTCGCAAAGCGCGTTAGTACCTCTAGCATTACTGATATGAAAATACCCAATAGCAGTGAAATACGTAGAGAAAAGTACTACAAATCGTACTAATATAAAAGAAGAAAAACTTATCATCTTCTGCTTTCTTCCATTGAAGTTTCTTTAGTTGTTTTTAAATGTTTCGGTACTCTCCATATTTGCAAGTTTTTAATGTATAAAACATATACGTAGAATTTTTTTTTGTAAAAACAAAACAAAAAACTGTAATGTTTAAATTTTGAATGACGCTATTGGCAGATAAAGCGATAGAAATCCGGTAAATAAGACTTCCTGCCTATGTATATTATACATTCCTATTGAATTATATTTACGTTGATTCGCGTATTACACACATTTCTTATGATAATATTTTGAACTTTTTAAACACACAAGTACGATCATCTGTAGAAAACAAAATTAAACTGTATCAGGTAGCTTAAAGTTTTAAAAGATCAATAACCTGTAACCATGGTTATTAACAGCCAATCGCAACTTCATAAACATATTCGTTTTGAAAGTGATGGTCGGGAAACATCCTACAGTAGAATAACTAATTAGATACATCTAGTTCTACGAAGACTCTTTGATCTTTTATCGATAATGAAATGTCTTCGATTTTTGAAGTGCAGTTTTACACCCAGGAGCATTAAAAGATTGCAAAAAAGTTCAAACGGTACTTTTTCTTTCTCTTTTTTTTTCCATTTTTGCAGAAATCAAAATGGCCTTGCTCATAAAAAAGTAGCAGAGTTTGAAACCGAAACAATCAAGTTAGCAAATTCAAGTGGTGACGATAAATGTAGAAGGAACAAAATATCAGATCGATGGAGCTGTTGATAGGGAAAGGCACATAAAGATGATTCCGTACATAAAAATAAGTGCAAAACAACTCAAAACACGTGTGTTTGAAGGAGGGGGGGAGGATTATGTCTCAAAAGTAGACTGGCAATATTATAAACCCTAGGGAAAAACATGACATATTTGTTGTTTACAAACAACATGTGCGCCGGTGACACGTCATGAAGCCAACAAGGAAATACTCAATAGCAGGACTGTTCAAGGAACTGGTCACTAGGGCAGCCACTGAGAAGTAATTATAATGTGCGCCTAACAACCATACACGTGTTGTGGAGTACTGATATCGATTTTTTTTTCTCTACAGCGGTGCCCGTTCAACACTCGTCTACCACTAAGTTTGATTTCTTCCTTTATGAGGTAGTGGCTTGATTTTTTAAACAAACAAACACAAGTTATACGCCATAAAATATCAACACGAAGGCTTAGACTTTGGGGAATTCAGAATCCTACAGTGCCAAAAACTGAGTAGGTGGTAGCATTGCTGTTTAAACAGACTAGTGAAGAGTTTTGTAAATCAGTATCATCTCGACAAACCTAACGAACATACTTTGGATTAGCCATTCCTTTACACACACATTTCTCAACATGATAATTTCACAAAATGCATTTTTCAAAAACACAGTTATCAGTACACCCGAGCAACATGCATAATGTTTTATTGATACAGGATTTTGATGAATGTTTCAATAGAAGAAATATGTTGACGTTGATCTGTGGCATACTGCCTTGTCCAGTGTATTCGGATATATAGCTGTAGAATACATAGCTGGCGGTAAGTGCCTCAGTGTGGTCTAAAACTACTATTGGCCCTAGTATCTGCTATAATTCTACAAGTAAAGTGCTCATTAAGGTTTAACAAGTGTCTGGCGCAATTTATCTCCATTGCTGTTTCAGAAAATCAAGTAGTCAGAATGACCTTCTTCTTTCTTGATAAGTTTTAGGTCTTTTGAGTTATTTTAAGACCTGGGACGGTCAGGTGCAATATTGACCTTTTCCATCATACTTGACCATTTTGGAAAGTATTTAGCCCGACCTTTCGAATTAACCTTTCCAGCAGTGGTTCTAAGTAAGTGCAATATAGTTATTGCTACTGTAAAACAGGGCATGGGTGTTGAGTGCTTTGAAGCAAGGGAAGATAATTTTGCTTAAAAACTGTGGCATGGTTGCTGAAACATGTTTATTTAAGTAGTTCTCACGTTGATGCACATTTATATTGTTGTAAGCTACATTTCAAATGTTTTAATTTAGATGCTTGCTAGAGGGAGCTCGACATTACGATGACGTCAAAATCTAAAAGTTCATAAAAGTTGAAAATCGAGAAGGTTTGTGTAATATGTAGAAACAATGGTACGATATAAATGAAAGTTATCAGTAATGATTGGAACATTTAAGTGTCAGTAAGAGAGTTATGCAGTTTTATAAGTGAGAGCTATTGCGTCTTTTTGTCTTCAAATTTGTTTGTGAATTAGACGTACCCTTAGTCTCAGAATTTCTTTTCAAACGTTGCATTTAAAGTTAGGCATACAAGTGAACTACCTTGTGTCAAACTTCAGATTTTATTTACTCATTAATAAAATAAAATAATTCTTTATCGTTAGATGTCCTGGTATTTACGTTATTTTTACCACGTAATACAAAAGAACCGCTCAATGACAGAATGCGCTAGAACAACACGAATAAACACTTGACAGACTGGTGACACACACACACACGCCTACTGACCCGTATTCAGGATCGCTTTAAAAATTAATGAAACAGGTTCCAATACTTTGTAGTACTCACAAAACAACACTAGTAATTACGTCTTTTTATTTATATTCCCCGAGTTTTCTTATAGGGAATGCAGGGTGAACCACGCCACTTGCTCAAGGAGTGTATTGGTAACATGTATAACCTTCTGTTTTACAGCAAAAATGTAGTACCAAACATCACAAGAAAAGTTACTTTAAATGCCATTGGAAAGATTAAGCTTTAAATCTAAGAGTGGTTGGAAGATGGCTATTATTTTTTTCTTAGTTACTTTGGTGAAACTAAAGAGAAGCATTTCTTTTCTTTTCTTTTTACGACATCGGCTAAAAGAAAACATTCTGTGTTTATATCTTATATTATCTTTTTTGTAAAGGAATAATTTCATGGTTGGCCCTTAAACTATCGTTTTTAGAATATAAGTTCTATATAAGAAATGTTCAAAACTTTATTCCAAGAGTCGAAATTTTTCTCACTAACCACTTTATTTGTCTTGTAAAAACTAACCCAAAACGAAAACCTTCATTATACAGTGTTTAAGATAACTATGCAATCAGTTTTTCGCAAAGACTAAGTATAAATTTGCCACAAGTAAACGTATACTTAATGGACAAGAATAACACGAAAACGGTTAAATTTAGAACTAAATGAATGACATTTTGCACACGTGCATATATTTTTTAATGACAGACATTAGTAAAGGAAACGTTACAGCCAATATTCTAAAATTTCTGGAGCTTTTTTAGTGTAACTCCAGATGCTAAGTGGTAAGTCTGATAGCTTTTAACTCTAAAAATCTGGTTTCGGTAACTGCAAAGAGTCCATTGTGTAGCTTTGCACTTAACAACAAACAAACACTGGCTTAACCCTGAACCAGAATAAGTACTTAGGAAAATATTTCTTTATAACAGAAAAGTATAGAATTTAACGCAATTATCATAATTCTATGTTAGCTAAAACGATTTGGCGTACTCGCTTCACAACAAAGGATTAGATATATAAAATACGGCTCGCTTTTTTACAACAAAAGAATATATATATATAAAATACGGCAATTTATTTCTAATAACGATAGTACGGATCTTCTATGTACTTTATTACAAGTTTGCTGTCTGTGCTGTTCTCACTACAGATATCGAACCCCGAATTTGTAGTGTTATAAGTCCTCAAACTTACTGCTCAGCTACCGGGGGTGAGGACCTTGTGATTCGAATTGTTTTCTATGATTTCTATTCCAAATAAACAGATAAAAATATATCCCACAACTTGCCATTAATACCTCAGCTGTGACATCTAGATTCCAACACCGCGAGTAAAAGTTTACTTTTACTGATTAGAGTGCCCAGAATGTCAATCAGAAAATTCATCCTTCGTGACTCATTGCTGAAAAAACGCAGTTCAGATTTTGAAGCCGGGTGTGCTACAAGAGTGACAGTGAAATCTACTGTTCGAAAAGAAGCCGAAGATTTGGCAGTGGATACTACTGACTAGCTACCTTCCTTCTAGCTTACAAGTTCGAAAATAGAGACACTATACGTGGTGATAGTCTTCGTGTAGCCTTGCGGAAAATTTTGAAACAACAAACAACACTGCCCAAGTTCAGAACAACCTTGTTATTTGCAGCTCAGTTCTTTCTCGCTTTCCTTTCATGCAAGTCCCTACAAAGAATACGTAAACGTAAACCATACAATATAACAATGATAGTACGCTCTTAAGGAGCAGATGCAGAGTTGGTGTAAACGGAAACCATCACTTTGGAGATTAGAATAAGAGTGGGAATACTTTTTTTAAAGTTGTAAAGGTTTAGTGGCCGAACAATTTAAGATATGTATTTCAAATTCTTCACAATGAGGAAGACGAACATGAATTACTAAGACATTTTTATAGTAGATAAAAACGGAATGACTAGCAAAACGTTAACGTTTATAAACCATATGAAAGATTTGTTCTATATAGTTATGTGTAACTATCTTTCTTGGGTGAAATCTGTTTCAACGAGTATCATAACGTAAGTAAAATTACAATATCGTCAAAGAAGATGAAGGTGTTAGTATCCTTATTCACGACAAGATACCAGCATATAAAAAGAAAAACAATACAAATGTTCTCTACCTACACACACACAAACGAAAGTTTTAATGACGAAGAAAATGCACCAGTAACATAAACGAAGATCAAAGTACTCTTATCGTCAAAGAGTACCTGTAGTTATATAAGACACAATCTTCATAAGCAAAAAAAAAAGTGTCAGAGCCTTGAGAGAAGACAAAAATACCAGAATCATTAGTGACGACCATCAGCAAACAAAGAATTAATGGTATCTTCAACCGAGTTTTAAATGTACCAATTTCATCATGAACTAAACCAAACAAAAAATCACACTGTTTTAAGCAAAGACAAATGTCCCAGTATCATAAAGTCGAAGATATCAATATCACTACGAAAGAAAAGGCTAGCAATACCATCAACGAAGGTTAAAGTACCAGCATCATCAAAAAAGCCAAATGTAGAGTCTGATTAACGAAGAAAAGCAAGGAAGATTATAGTATCAGTATGATCAACGAAGCCAAATATAGTGTATGGTCAACGAAAAAAAGCTATCAGTACCGTCAAGGAAGATAATAGTATTAGTATGGCCAAAAAAGTCAAATATAGTGTCTGATCAACTAAGAAAAGCTACCAGTACCGTCAAGGAAGATTATAGTATCAGTATGGCCAAAAAAGTCAAATATAGTGTCTGATCAACGAAGAAAAGCTACCAGTACCGTCAAGGAAGATAACAGTATCAGTATGATCAACGAAAACTTAAATATATTTATCATAAACGAATATCAAAGTGTCAATATCGTCAGCGGGGAAAAACGTACGATTACCGTAAAAGAAGACAAATTTATTAGCATAATCAACGGAGATGACAATGATATAATACATTATTGAAAAAAAAATGTCCTTATTATGTTATCTCTATGGAAACCAGTCATTGGTAAAACAGACGAATACAAATTAATATATTCAGTATAAGCAAATATGTCAGAATTCTAAAGATAAGTAAACCCATATCTTTAAAAATAATGTTTTATCATTAACTGATGCAAAGATGTCAAATTCATGACTGAAAACAAAGAACCACTCTTACTGAAAGCACACAAAAAAACACACCAAATCTACCAAGCAAAAGCAGGTAAGGTTACCAATACCATTAACAATCACAAAATTACCATTACCATGATCAATGACATAGATAATTAAGTTAAAAATGAAGAAAAAATGAATGCATAAAACGAATGTAACAGAAATGAATGCGAAGGTAATATTAACTTCAATGAAAGAAATGTACTAGTTATTATCAACGAACTAAAAACTGTGGATATTGTTAAAAATCGTCATATTCATCCCAATAATTATTGTTAACAATCGCCATATTCTTCAAAATGGATATTGTTAACAATCGCCATATTCTTCAAAATGGATATTGTTAACAATCGTCTTATTCATCACAATGTGTGTTGTTAATAATCGCCATATTCATCCCAATGGATATTGTTAACAATCCTCATGTTTATCACAATGGATATTGTTGAAAATCGTCCTATTTATCACAATGGATATTGTTAACAAACGCCATATTCACCCATTAAGGCTTAAATAAAGGTTCCAATAACTAAGACGACACAACAGTATATAAATGAAAACAAGCAATATAGAAATACGAAAGAAAATGCGGATACTCATTTGATTGACTTTTATAACACTGTAAAGTAGTAAAACTAAAAGTCCCCAAACAAACCAATACATTAAAGTGTTACATTTGTGTTACAGATGTATCCTGAAAAAAACAAAACAAATTGCCATATGTGAACAAGTGCTTTATCCAAAGGCTTTTTTTTTATCTTTTATTACGTTTTCCAAAGGAAAAGTTCACAAAAATACCCTAAAGTCGGAAAGAAAGTTTGTAAGAAATGTGGACTGGACCATTAATGAATCAGCACACTTGAAATTTTCAAGCTTTCTTTTTCCTTGTGCTCTCGTAATACATGAAGAAAGAAACCACGCTTTTATAGAGCGAGTGTTTTTTCTTTTCAATGTGTCTACGTTCTGATCTGACAATATCTTGGTACTACAAGTTCCAAAAAAGATTGATGTCATAGCCTTCTAAAAGAGATGACATTTAATGGTAAAATCATTGTTTGGGTTCGAAATTTGGTCAAGTTTCATCTACATCAACGTATCCATTCTAAATGATTCAACTAATTCTAGTAAAACTTTTATCACTTAAAAAAGTTTATTCTAAAATCCACATTATTAAAACTACTGTTTTTCACAATGATCTGTAGAACATAAATCCACATTATTAAAACTACTGGTTTTCACAGTGATCTGTAGAACATAAATTAACGATGTGTTTAACACTTAGTATTTTCTAAGAGAACGTGTGATAGTGAGTACTAATGGTAGAAACCAGACACCTTTCTTAGACTAACGTTAGTAAAGTATTTTTCCTCTATCTCACAAACCTTTTAACGCATACAAACATCAAATTAGAATCTACTGATAAAAATGATGCATTATCACGCTTTAAATGGTATTTTTCATCAAGGAATTCAATCAAAGTAGACAGTTCAGTACTGTTCATAATATCACAACACAGCAATGTACTGATCATTTCTTATCTAGAACCAGTCAATCAAATCTAAACTAGCTAAACTAGATCATAATACTACCCCGACATTATTCGGGAGTCAGATGTTATATTCATATCCAAATATCAATAACAGTTATAAAACAATTAATATTTTCCACTGGATTCAAATAGGCGATAAGTGACATAGAGCTCCTTGCGCACAAAGGATGTATTGACCTGCAGTCTCTCATTACTTACCCAGGGATGCATACTCACTCACTTTAGGTATTATGCTGCAGAAATGGAAGATCATTCGACTTATTAATGTGAAAGATATTATGCATTTGAATAGGTGAATTGACTTGTCTTCGACATTTATACTACTATACCTGCATCAAATAAGTATTCCTCTTTATATGCCCCGTTTGGATAATGTTGACTGGCCGCTTTCTCTCTAGAGTCTAGACTATAACTCCAAAATTAAGGACGATTAGCGCAGATAGCTCTCGAGTAGCTTTGCGCGAAATTCAAAAACAAAGAAAATCAAATCTGTATATTTTTCAAGGCTATTCTGTTTAACTTTGTGTTTTTCTCTCTTCCTTTCTTTCTAATGTTTTAACGATTAACGGCCCAGTGTATTTCTAAATGAACACTTGTATACAAACTTCATACCTAACACAAGTATTGAAGTAAAACCCATCACGATAGATATTTAATAACATCTCTTATATCATTCCCTTTGGTATGTACACACATTAGTCGCTTCATTGTTGAGGATAAAGAAGAAAAATTCAGCTTGTACACAGTAACGATTACAATTCTGATTAAAGACAATATGCGTTCCCTGATAAGAATAAAATACATTCTATACGATAAAGAATAACAACAGAGGTATTCGTGAAACAAGATGTCGAGAAATACAGAGAAAAATTCTGATCGATGAAACTAGAAAGGAAGTGAAGCATGTTATGTACCCTCGAAATAACTACTTTTATATGTTGCATAACTGACTGCAAAAATCTGGGAAGAAAATAGTTTCTTAACAGCTAGATTATGGGGAATTTAAATTCGATATATCAAAATAAAGACAACGCTCTGGGACTTACTTCAGTAAGACAGAAGACAACGTTTTATTTATGTTCGAAAATCTACTGAAGTTGAACGCCATGTGGATGGATATCAGCAACGATTTTTTTGTTATTTGGATGACTACTTTCCTTGTCACAAGATATAAATTAGTATTTTTAAGGCTTGAATTATGTACAAACGACTTTTTGGGAAAACTGAACATTCACCATGAGGGTGAAAATGGCTTACTTATTGATACCTACAGGAGTTTCTTGGTTTGCATCGACACTTTCGGCATCTCTTAAATATGAAAGTCATCTCTTAGTTGTTTATATTCAAGCAGTGATCGATGACAGCTTGTGTAACACTTCTTATATCACGTGCTTAGTGTACATTCAACAAGCAAACGAGTCCTTTTTGAAAGCAATATCTTTAGTTAAAAGTGCCATTATAAAAACTTGTAAACATGTAAAGATAGACTATAAAAAACGATATACATATTCTATGTATAGCCAAAGTATCAATGCTTGTCACTCATTAACTAGAATAGATAAATATAACATATACAGCATCCAAAGGTGTAATTCTGCGTATCAAGATGAAAATAATTTATATTAGTAATTTCTTAGAATGTTTAATGACTAACCGGGTCTGTTAAACAACCTATAGTCAGCTCGTTAAAATCCACTTTTTTTCACGTCCTCTCACCACTTAAAAACCTCATGTTAAAAGAACTGAAAAGCTTAAATTGTATAAGTGTTTGATGAAAGTGTTTCTTAAAAAGTAAAGAAATTTTCTACAAATTATATCAAAAAATACACTACCACATTAAGCAGTCTAAATAGCACTAAAAAAATATGTTAAATTTGTTACGGTGAAACTAGGCAGTTAACGTCGTTGCTTATTGTAAATATGTTGTATTTATCATAGAAATTAACTTCATTTACATGAATATTTTTTAACTGCAGTACAGTTTGGGATAATTATAGCCAAAATACCAAACCTCAAAGTAATGTGTTGAATGTAGAAGTTTATAGCATACAGCACTGTTTATTTTTTATAATGTATTTATCATATTAATTACCAATAATGAATTAAAACTTTCTGAACATTACTATGAAATTACGTGTAATATATTTCCTTACCTCAATAAACAAGTCAATAAATGAACGAAAGTTTCACTCAACAGTCAAACTAATGATTGTGTACCGTATGACTACAGGCAACGCGCGAGAGCCACAACAAGCAATTGACTACACTCCACAGAACGCTTACCTTTCTTGGACTTCATCGTCGTGACGGGTTCCTTCCAAGGAGTTATTTCAACAGGTTATGGTACCAACAAGCCACTTGAAGAAATCAGGGAATGACCTGAGAAACTGACACCACAAGATGCAGCTGACACTATTAGCATAAACAACAACCTTCGCGGCAGAGAGACGAACACAGTATAACATACCGCTGTGATGCGTTATTGGAAAACACGCAGAGAACCACGTGGGTATGTTAACTGCGCTTTATTAAGAGTAACCACCGCTGGAGGGCGCGCTAATACAGCCCACACAAAACAGCAAATTGTAATACCAAAGCAACTGATATTTTTTCATAAAAGTATACACTAAACGTAAATGTTTTAATTTCTTATAATCAGTCTTCACACACTGCAATAAAACAAATTACAAACCTCAAATACTACAGACTTTTAATATACAGAAGATTTCATTAGTCTTATTAAGCTGATTATGTTACCAAAACGCTAAGTGACATATTTCGTGTCTCGAAGATACTTTGATACTCCCATATAAATATGTATATGTAATTAAAAGTTGTTAAAAAAGTATAAAATATTTTAAGTAGTGGATTGAGATTAAATCTGTCTGGGACAGTGATGAATGCTCATTGTTTTATTTTTACAAGTGTTGGAGAATCATAGAAAATGAATTTTATAAACTATTTTTTAGAAACGATAAATTCCCACAGTTTTGTTTGGTTGGCATGTGTTTTAAGTAATCCTGCACGGACTTGGAATTTTGAGCGTTGTACCGAGTCATTACAAAGTCAAAAAAGGACACTTTTTAGCTTTATTGCGATGAGGGCAATAATTGGCAACACACAACTTACGCATATTTTATAATAAAGCATTAATTTGAAAATTTGAATCATTATTTCTTTTTTTTTTGTAAGAGTTTTCAAATTAATTGACTTCTAAGAACAATTTAAAGATTTGAATAGTAGCACAGAGTGACTGTTAATTCAATTTTTGATCTAAGAATTACTTATACCGTTCACTATCGGTCGGGTCCATACAATGTACCACATTGAGTAATTTTATGTTTTGGCTGTTTTAGTGTATAAAAATTGTTCAACAATTAGATAAAATCACCCATTTTCTATATTCTAACTATAATTAGTAATTATTGTTCTTATAAACAAATGTTTTTATGGTTTATATAGTATTAGAGACTGTGTAAACAACGAGTAGACCCATAAAACGTTTGGTGCATAAATAGTTTGACAAAATATGTTTCTAAAGTCAATAGGGCTATGGATACTATCGGTACATTTAACGTTAAAGGCCATCGAATACGACAACTGACGTTGATATAGGTGAATATAGTAAGACTAAATGCGTCATGTGATAGTAAGCTGCGCATGCTCACTATTATGTCGCACGGAGTAAGGCAAAATGTAATTTTTTTCTGAATAATTGAAAATCAAATTTTACAAAATTATAGCGCGTTGTCCCAACTGTGGCAGCTTCTTCAGGTTCCTAAATGAGATATTATAATATATGTATATAGTCATATACTTAAGAAAGCACCATCTCTCAATATTTGTGTTATAACCAAATGATTTTGCTTAAATCTATATAATATTGTGGTATTTACGTCCATTGATATCCAGCTGATAAGTATAAAGGTATCTGCGAAACGCAGGTTCGAAGATATTATACAAAAAATAAACTAACTCGGACAGCAAAAGAAACAAACAAACACAGATGAATAAGTGAAACAAAATATTTATTAACAATAATCGTGTAAATACTATTAACTTACAAGTCGGCTTACAACTTTCTGTTAACTTTACTGGGTACCAGAGAAATTTTTATATAACGTACACAGGACAATAACAAAGGGAGCTCTAATTCCAACAAAGCATTAAAGTGCAATGAATTACAGTATATTATATTGTACGTTAAATTAAAAACCTTAACTCATATCATTTTGTACAAGATTCTGTGCCACCCCTTTAAATGGGCTCGTCCATCCGCAGTGGGTGACAAATAAGGGCCAAAATGATATCAGTTTCTAGCCGTTGCCTTCTAGCCTTTACCTAAATAAAATGATTAGTACAAGTTTACGATATTTATATATTTGGAAGAATTTCATAACTACATGCAGAACATGTGTGCGAAATTTTCAAAATTCGCGTGAATATACCTAACTAAACATATATTATAAACTCGTTGTGGAAAGATGAAATTCATGGATATTTTAGTCATTATGATATTACACACGAAGGCTTTATTTGTTACTAAATAAACAAATGGGAAGTTAATTGGAAATGTATCAAGATATTACGTTTGATAATGTTCAAATCTGTAGAAGAAAAGAAAAATATAACTTACCTCATAACATAACAGTTACGGACAACTTAGCCTAATTAGATAATCGATTAAAATCCTTGAAAGATTCATATGTTAATATGTCTATCCTATTGTTCAGTCACTTTTCGATCCAGAGAAAACACTGTCTTTATTACTCGAGTTTCAGTCCAGTTGGCGCTGTAAAGACAATGCTAAAGAAATGCTATAAAATATAGAAAAAATAATTATATAATAAACGTGCATCAATACTTAGAGCATAATTTCTTTACAGGCATATTATGCTACTATATTAAAAGTAAAAAAAAAACCCACAAAAACCAACATTTTTTGGCACAGTGAAAGGTAAAATCTTTATTATTACTTACAGCTGACTAGTTTTGGTAACATAGATACTAGCCCTAATGATGGACTGCGTTACCAACACTAGTCAGCCGTAACTAGTAATAAAGATTTTACCTTTCATTTGACAAAAATGTCGGTTTTGTGTTTTTTACTCTTAACTTAGAACATAGTTTTAATTTTAGTTTATCATTATCAATTCTAGATTTTATCATTTCCTTTAACTTTCATTATCTACACATTATTTTATTGTTATTTGTTTATCTGGCTCTAAACATCGGATTTTTGCTCTCCTTCATTGCCTTTCGAACTAATTAATGTTGTATTTACAGTATGAAATATAGCTTGCATTAGAAAATATAAAATGTACTTTAATACGCCATTTTACAACTTGGAGTCACTCCCCTGCGAGTTTGTGAAACATCACAGGGGGTCAGCCAGATTTGCTTCCTGTTACGTTAAACGATTTCAAACCCAGGTTTCTAACTAAAACGATAATCTCCATGTAACAGGTGCGTTCACTTCTACACTGGCAAGGGAGGGGCAGCGGATTGTATACAATGTGCATAAGAGGGGCTTCAAGCCAAAACGGTTGGGAATCACTGCTTTAATGGACTGTTGCCTGCAGTTTCGAACAGTGTGTTTGATAAATAGTGTGGGTTATTTACTGCTCGAAGTTACAGTCCTCATGTTGTCATTGTATAAGTTTTCTTGTGCAGTGGATTAGCTAACATATGTTACATTATAATCAACAATTATGAAATACATTACTGCCGAAACAATTGTAGCTGAAAAATACAGTTGAGTTGATTTCAGTTCTTGTGTTCAGAATTATAAAGTTTTTTTTTTGTTTTTTTACTTCGGCTAGGCATATGGCTTGCACATATTGATTGGTCTTCAGGCTTAACACAGTTGAAGTTAGGTCTGAAATATTTGACATTTATTTGATAGAAAGTCTCTGGTAATTGAATGAATAAAAAAACGCAAAATATTGTAATGTGATTGATAGCAATTTTATCCACTTTTGTATTTGGGTAGAAAAAGTTATTTCTCAACTACATCGTGTGTAACAGCAATGGAATATGCTTCAAGTATTAGAGCCCCTTAGTTTCTCGCCAGTGCTTCTATTGTCTTATTTCAAACAAAGACCTGCGGTTAAAAACTACTATCTTATCTTTTTTTGTGTGTGATAGGCGTATTATATATCTAGCATATTTGAAAATTAGTTTATCAAAACGTCCGTATGTATATCATATTACGCAACTATACTTATTGTTGCGACACTCTTGATACAATTTCAACGTGTTGTGCGTTTTATTTTCTTAGTTGATTTGAAAACAATATGAGTTGGGAACGTTTATGAGATGATATTAAAAAGTAGAGGAAAGTTAATTAAGTTGAATATTGAATGCTTTGTAGTTGGGTTTCATTTTCTTTATTACCTATTCAAGTATAAAACGCTCTTTGTGTTCTCTTTCATGCTAAATCAGAGATGATAGTTGCGATATTTCCTAAGTACTAGAGGTAACATCGTAAACTGACAGAACCTCGTTCGATATTCTTGGGTTTATGGCCGAAAATATCGCTAACAGCAAGGATTCAATTGATGGATCATTGCATTATAATCAGTATAAGCTTTTGTTTTGTAACATTGCATACTTGTACTTAAAACTGTATATCAAATTAACTCTTGAGTTAATTTTCATTTATAATCTTGTAAATAGCTTGCTTTGGTCAGAAGTGACTGATAGTAATAAGGCCATTTTTTTAAAAAAAACGCACGCCAAATCAGAATTAGAGAAGTGTCCGTAAACTTGTAGTTATCAGTACTCTTCGTATGTCTTGAAATATAATAAGAACAAAACCTGAGTTTGTCCAGTCATTTGAGAAAACACTGAAGTGTACATCGTTAAATGTAAATATTTTTAGTTTCATAAATCTCGCATTACTTGTAATTGCAGTTTCTTGAGAACTATTTTTTACACCAGTAGCTTTGAACGCTATCTGAAACATTATCCTTATATCAATAATGATACGCTATTTATCTAGAAATATTAATATAAATTTGTATTCACTATTACAAAACTTTTATTTAATCTGCATTTAAAAAAACTCACCTCATTTTTGTACTTTCTAATTTCATTTTAACTTATTTTTATTTGTTCTCTTGACTTCACATCTTAAAATACTCCGTATAAAGACAAGTTATAGTGGATAACAAGACTAGAAAGGATGCGAATAATACTTATTTTTCATAGCTTCCTTTTATAGTAAGAACAAAACTAAAGTGTCCAGGTTACCATAAGTATAATAAAAATTAAACGTACATCAAAGAAGGCTATAAGTTTAAAAAAGATTAGTTTTATATACGTTAAAGTGCTTTACTTTATTTTAGTAACTATGAATAATAACAATATACGTTAAAGTGCTTTACTTTATTTCAGTAACTATGAATGATAACAATATATGTTAAAGTGCTTAACTTTATTTCAGTAACTATGAACGATAACAACATATGTTAAAGTGCTTTACTTTATTTCAGTAACTATGAATGATAACAATATATTTTAAAGTACTTAATTTCAGTAACTATGAATAATAACAATATATTTTAAAGTATTTTACTTTATTTCAGTAACTACGAATAATAACAACATATGTTAAAGTGCTTTACTTTATTTCAGTAACTATGAATGATAACAATATATGTTAAAGCGCTTCACTTTATTTCAGTAACTATGAATGATAACAATACATGTTCAAGTGCTTTACTTTATTTCAGTAACTATGAACGATAACAACATATGTTAAAGTGCTTTACTTTATTTCAGTAACTATGAATGATAACAATATATTTTCAAGTACTTAATTTCAGTAACTATGAATAATAACAATATATTTGAAAGTATTTTACTTTATTTCAGTAACTATGAATGATAACAATATATGTTAAAGCGCTTTACTTTATTTCAGTAACTATGAATGATAACAATACATGTTCAAGTGCTTTACTTTATTTCAGTAACTATGAACGATAACAACATATGTTAAAGTGCTTTACCTTATTTCTGTAACTATGAATGATAACAATACATGTTAAAGTGCTTTACTTTATTTCAATAACTATGAACAATAACAATATATTTTAAAGTGTTTCACTTTATTTCTGTAACTATGAATAATAACAATATATGTTAAAGTGCTTTACTTTATTTCAGTAACTATGAATGATAACTTCCGAGTGTAAATACAGAAGAGTGTATAATACTATGCCAACCACGCTATACGTGCAAAACCCAGCGCCGAGGAGGCTTTTCGTACAACAGTGGGGCTCTTCGAGCCAACTGAGATACGACAGATACAGTAATGGTTAAGGTATATTTGTGTTAGCAAACTGCTTGTCAACAACTGTTACAATATTAACTGTATTAAGGTGCTGAAATCTAATTTATCATAAATTGTATTCGTGTCACAACACATAAATAAAAAGATAAAACATAAAAAATCGCTATTGTGTTATTTGTAAAATATGTTTAATATTTAATTTAATTTAATATTTAATTAATATGTTTAATTTATCATAAATTGTATTCGTGTCACAACACATAAATAAAAAGATAAAACAATAAAAAATCGCTATTGTGTTATTTGTAAAATATGTTTAACTTTATTAAAATTTCTTGTTAAGAAACTAGTCATATATTTTATTTAAACAATACATCTAGTGTAATGGTGCACTCAAAAGCAATTTGTCTTCTCATTTGGATTTTCATCGTAATGAGTTATTATACTCACTTTACTAACTAAATAGTTTTGTTCAACTATATATAGCTATATAAAAATTGCCATTCCTGTTTACCATTAGTCATGACATTGTCCCCCAATAGGTCAGCTCGATTCCTCGCGGTGGTGAGAGTACGGGTTAGCCCATTGTGTGGCTTTGCACTAAGAAAGCAACAACAAGTTATGACGTCCTGCCATCTAGTTGAATTATACGTAACTATTCTTCACGTGACCCCTAGGATAAAGACCTGGCCGTATTATCCCACACCAACGAGGCTCTGTGGTTTGTCAGCAATTAGTTTTCAACTTATCTTCTCCTACTCTCCAACCTGCCTCGACTTCGCCTTTGCCTTCACGTCTATTTATTTTTTAAACTACAGTCCAGTTAGAATCAGCCCATTTAGCTCGAATAGACCAATAACCCTCAGATATTTATAACGTTTAGTCTCGCGCGGGGTGAAGAAAGATTGCTTAATCTTCGAACACCCTTGATGATTAATTATTTCTTTCGAATTAATTAATTTTACATCAAAACAACTACCAGAGACACACCCACACCAAAGGCGTATATTGTGACTAAAATCTACGTGATTGTTACACAAAACAATAGTACCCACGTTTATGTGTTATTCAATGGACCAAGATAATGCGTTACTTGTACATGGCGCACGGTCTTCCCAATCCACGCTGGGAGCACTTAAATAACGATTTAAGTGATATAAATTGCATAATAAATTTAATAAATGGGGTCATTTTACCCCATTCTGGAGGTCTTTTTTATCCAACCTTACAGGTAAGACGGCCCCTAAGAACAAGAAGTGTATTTTTTTGAATACCTAAAAAGATCTGTGTCCAGTCTTTATTTTAATCGAAAATTACATTTAAAATAAAACTGGGTTAAATTTGATGACGAGAAACCCACTTTGAGACTAATGGTTGGTACTTGATGATGACAAAACCTTGTCGAAACGTTGTACATTTGCTGTTATGTTAAACGTATATTAAAGTTTTTCTTCATTACCCATTCAAGCCGTCTCCAACCATTATTAAAACAGGGCTAAGTTTGAAACCCTTTGATTTTTCTTGACAACCTTATTAATTGGTGAAAACCGCATTTAATGTTAAGATGACCGCCTTACTCTACCTTCTGTTATAGTGTGAAAATAACTGATCGTATTTATTTCGAGTAAAATTTAATTACATTTGAGAAGTATGTGGAATAGACACGTTTATTTATCTCACGATCAAAGTAATTGTAGAGGACGCGTGTATATTTTTTATAAGGATCTCGCTTTTAGTTTTAAAAAGTAATTTCACATATTGCCATTCGATATACATTACGCAAAGAACAGAAAATTATACGTTAGTATATATATATATGCCCTAAATAATTACAAAGTGATTTTGATAAGGGAATGTTGTAATCTGGTCCACAGCATAAAACACAATAGACAAGTAGGAAATCCGCTGTAGTGCAAAAAAAAAAAAAAAGAAGAAGAGATATCTCAAGTTAAAAATATGAAATATGAAACACAGTCTCTATCTACCTAAATTATAAGTATTCATTTAAAGTAACCCTACAGTATCTGAATGTATAGAAGTCTGCTTATAGTATGAAGAATACTCCCATCATTAAATTAATAATAGGTAAGATTCAGAAATATTTTAATGAGATGTAATATGATATCACGCATTGGGCATTCAACTGTAATAGATGTATTTGTTCTAGAGAAAAAGAACTAACCATAATCTGAGATCTGGTTTGTTTAAAAAATAAGGCAATGAAATATAAGATCCTATTTCAAAATAGGATAGAAAAAATATAAAGCGAAACAATTTTACATACCATTTAAAAACGTTAAGTTAGATAATAATATATGGGTTTTAGACCTAAAATAAGGGCTGCAAAAATTAGAAAAAGTGGTTAAATTAGATGGAATTAATGAATCCCATGGCAGAGTAAACAATATCTTTATATTAATATCGAATACCACAAAAAAAAAGAAAGATGGCAAATTACTTTCAGGAGCCATTAAACAAAATTATTTAAGTTCACTTATATAAAATCAATAATGAAAATATAGTGTTAAAATCATGAATATATAAATAAATGAAATCTTTGGCTCACACTTTCTTCATAATGAAATTGTCATGAAGAATAATTAAAATTATAATTATTTTGAACATAACATTTTAAAGAAAGTGTTCATGTCGGTTTTAAAATTAAAAAGATCTGAAAGCACATAAGGCATAAATTCTAATTGTTGTTAAAAAAAGATAATTGGAAAAGGTGAATTAAATATAAAGCAGGAAAAGGCGTTATTAAATAAACAGACAGAAAATAAACATAAATCATATAATAAGCCTCACAAATTCATGAAATCTAGGCATAATTATTTTAACTATATGCCTTGCCTTATAATTGTTCGTTATGTTTAAATCAGCTTCGACTAAACTTGTTTTGGTTAAATAGATTTATTTGTTAAAATAAGTTGTTAGATTATGACTTTTTATGTTAAATTATGAGAAAGAAAACGTGATTGTTTATCTTTTTTTTTACTTTGGCCATTAAAGTGATCGTTACTTATATTAAAAATAAAACAAAGGTATTAAAAGTATTGATTAAAGAAAGAAGAAAACTTTTATTTTATAATATGTTTTAAATAATTAAAAATCCAGTAGAAACTTTATGGATAGGAAAAGCTTCCAGTGGACAAGAAAAATTGTTAGCCAATAATCAGTGGTATAAAGTATATAAAATACAGGTGTTAGGTATCTTAAATACACATAAATATGTGAGATTATTTCACATTTAAGAGAAATTCTAACTGTAAAATCTTTGGTATTTCTAAAGTTTTATTTTAAGTAAGATTTTCCTAGTCCCTGAAGATGTATTTGTATGTATTTGAATACTTATAATTCTTATATAGAAAAATACAAAATAATATAGTAAAAATATTTTACCAATAAGAAGAGGAAGTAATATGGTTGCTTATGAACGATATGCAACTTTAAATATAATGAATGTATTTAATCTATTCCAATACACTATCATAATAAAACATTATTTTTATCTCCTTTTTAAAATTAGAATATATCATGATAAAAATACAATACAAGAAAAGTTAGTTTTATTATAAATTACTAAAGTAAAAAACAACTATGGAAAAAATGAATTAAAGTATATAAAGTACCAAGTTTATTTAATACAATTCCTAGAAATTTAATGGATATTAAAACATATACAAATGTTCAAATTGATTAAAACTAATTAATAACACAAAAATAAGGTTATGAAATATGTTCAATTAAAAATACATTCAAACTGATTATTTATTATATTATGATATTATTGTATATTATGAGTATTGTGTGATCAATTTCGATATATTTGAAAATAAATCGAGACCAAATAATACTTCCTTATTTACTAGAGGAATTGATACTTGATACTAAAGGTAAAATTACATCGCAAAGAATAATGTTGGTTAAAATATTTTAGCAGTAATTGTGATAACTCGGAGTTCTATTCTATTGAATAATCTAACAATGAATATGCCAATTTGTTTTTGTAAATAAATAAACATTAGACATTACACAAACTACAAGTAATTTTAAGGCATACGAAGTATCCACAAGAAGTCAGTGGAAAAATACAAAGTTTATTTATCTAAAAAGTATCACTAACTTTGGTTTTGGTACCATTATAATCTAGTATTTATATGATTGAGAAACTCTAAGAATAAGCTAAACAAAATAAAGTTTTATATACCAGTGTTTCCCAAAGTGCCTTGAAGCTTGAAGTAAAGATGCTGAATTAATTTTAATTCTAAATAAACAATAAGCCGATAAAAATTAAGTTGAATTAATTAAATGCTACAGTATGTCGAAAAGAGATGTTATTGTTTTTACTACGTCACTGTTTTTCAGTCATCATGGTAAAGTTATAGGTTGGGGGGGCCTCAAACTTTTTATTCACATCAACTAAAAGAGTTTGGGAACCACTAATATATGCTATAACCAAAACACCATGAAAATGTCAATGAAAATACTTCAGGTGCCGTAATTATGTTTATCATAAGAGGTCGTAAGCCTGATGAGCTCAATAAATAGTTAGGGTTACTTCCTAATGTGGGAAAACTTTTTGTCAAAGAGGACTTGTTGTCTTGCGGCGTTTAATTCATAATGTTGAATGTTCATCTTCCATACAATTTTACATATAATTAAGTATTGATTGGTTGCTTTAATAAGGAGCCATCGAGGGGCTTTTCTAAATAATACATTATAACCAACTGTTCTTCAGAATATGCAAACCTTAAGTGTGTGAGATATACTTAACACAGGCACATCGATTAGATAGCTGAGAGAAGTTAGCAATAAATACATGAAAAAAAGAATACATTGTAAAGATAACAAAATTATACAAAATCCCGCACAAACATCGAAACGTTAATTCTCATGAGAATTTTATATTGTTAGCAAAAGCTTGGATATTTTCCTTAAATGATTAGATTTTCTTTGAAGAATAAATAGGATGTAGCATTTGGGGATGCACAAAAAAATGTAATAGGTTATTCTTAACACAACAAATAATGTTTCAGAAGAGAAGCAAGGTGATATATGAGTAAATCGACGGAGGAAAATAAATAATTTTGTTAAGAATTTCTAGAACAACACACTACATTCATGTTACTCCAGATTTAGAATATATCACTACAAAGAGGTCATCACTTCGAGGCTTCAAATTCTATTTTGAAATATCTACTTTCAGAAAAACCAAGGAAACAAGCAATCATACAAGAATGTAAAACTGTGCCTTTTCTCGTTTTTGATGTTCTAGTGAGATTTCATCGGTGCTGTGTCAGTTACAACTAAAAACTAAGTAAAAATCAAAAATGTAAAATAGTGATTGAAAATTCCTAACTAAGTGTCATAAATGCTCCAATGTTTAAAGTATTATGTAAAATGAAGTATATTGAGTTTGGAAATTATTCGATTTTGTCCACATTTTTATTATTAAACGTGTTTGATACTGAGTAAAAAACAACTACTCATTTAAAGACTAATAAGAAACTTAACAACACATTATCACATAAAAACTTTACATATTCAGATGTAATATAAATAGTTTATATATATGCCCCTCAGTGGCACAGCGGCATGTCTGCGGCCTTACAACGCTAGAAACCGGGTTTTGATACTCGTGGTGGTGGGCAAAGCACAGATAGCCTATTGTGTAGCTTTGTGCTTAACTTCAAACAAATCAAAATCAAACCTTTTTTATGATATTTAAACAGATATTTTAAATCTCTTCTCTGTATTTGTAGTATGGACATTAGATAAGATCTTATTAATCAAACGACGGAAATTGTTTGTTAATGACAAAATAAAAGAAGTAATTCTACAAGCAAAACTAATATTATACTGCAAAAGCTTGTCAAATCATGGTACAGAGGTTGGTTACGTTACATTTAGACACATTTGAAGCTTCACCACGTCATTAAAGTCCATATCGTTACGTCTGGCCATGCTCTTAACTTAACAGTTTGACAGTAGCCTTGCAGGATAGTTTCCATTGCAAAAGGCTCCATCGAAATGATGTCATGCCCAATGCACACAACCACTCCACTCATGCTTTCTACAAAGCCATCTAGTGTACGAGAACGACTGTTTCCCAGCACTTGTTTCCGATCTAACAAAACTCTATAGGCGCTGCTTCTGGCGACTTCACCGTTTTGCTTTTGAATAAGGTAGCATGAACACCGATTTCATTTTCCACCTGGTGGAGTTATGCGATAGTTGCACAGATATGTCGTGGAGCAACTTGTTTATATATGACCTGTGTTACTTTTCCAGACATAGATACTTCTTGTTTGTGTTGAGTACTGTTGCCCGTGGCACGGGTATGATTTTTACCATACACCTTTGTGTTCATGGATTTTCACCTGTTACAAAACGCTGCACTCTACTTATCACTTATCTTTCGCTGGATGATCCTGGTTCCCCAAGTTGACCCACATTCCTTTGTTTCCAATGCCATTAAATACAAGAGATACTCCCATTGTGTAAGTCATAAATCCCTTATATGAACACATTTTTATGGTTTGAGATTATGAATATTTTTAGTCGAAAAGGACTGTTACATACCCATCTAAAAGGCGAACAGTTCTCGATGACATCACACTACTTATATTCCGACAAGCAATGTGAGAATATAGTTCTGATATATGTCATTTTATCGCTATTTTATATTGGTTGTTGTTGTCACGTGGCTTGCTGACTTGCATGTTCAAAGCTGTTTTAATATAGCATACTAAATCCTTTGTAGTAGTGTGATGTCTTTGAACTGGGGTTTGAGATGTGACGGATTTACTATCCTATATCTATTTTAATATCGATGTTTGTTTAAGTTAAATTTATATGTAGAAATGTACATAACTTATACTGTTAAATCTGTATTGCGAAATTCCCGCCTACTCTCTAAAATTGTAGAATATTATTGAGTGTAAAAATCAACAATATATGTGTGTACGTAAACACTGGTGTATCGTTTATGTTGTTACGTAAGCTGAAATTTCGAGAAACTCTCCTCACGCCTATAAAATATAACCAATGCGACGCGCCAAAAGACAGTATATATTATTTGATTGCTATATTTGGTGTACTATAAATCTCAGAAGATATAACTATGATTGTTATAACGCTTATCAATGGAGAACTTCGGATATTTGACCAGGAACGTTTATAGATTTCGAATATTACAAACCATTAACTTCAGCGGATTCATATCGGACATTAGTATTTTTACGAAAACGGTAGATAACTCAGCGTGTGTGGCCGGTGAAGAACAGAGCTAGCTAGCTCCCTGTTAAGTGATTGTATCTACAGATTGTTTGTTTGTAATAAAGCACAAAGCTACACAGTGGGCTATCTGTGCTCTGCCCACCACGGGTATCGAAACCCGGATTCTAGCGTTGTAAGTCCGCAGATTGTATCTACATCAACTCAAAATTAATTCGTTCATTGTGAACCCTCGATTAGATATCTAGGGACTTCCAGACCATATAGAGGACTCAATATCGGCATTTATTTAATTTCTAAATCTAAATTTTCATTATTCGAAATTATAATACATAACAGAGATTTATGTTCATATTGCAAGTACTAGTCAAATTATAGAAGTTTTATGCTGTTGACTTGAAATGAAGACAGCAAACCAAACTAAGACATTGTTGGTATGCTGCATTATTAGTGGGATTCCATTGCGTTTGAGACTATTACAGTAAACGAGACACCTTTTTTTTTCTTCTCTTTTTGCAAATGTTAATGAAATTGTAGTAGTGTAATGACTTTGCCTTGGATGAACTAGGACAATAAAAGAGACTAAGATTTTGAGGTTACAATGCAAATGCTAGATACACTATCTTAATGCAAACCAGTATACATATTTGAGATGTGTCAAAAAAGCTAAAGGTTTGGTTTGTTACGGATTTCGCGCAAAACTACTCGAGGGCTATATGCGCTAGCCGTCCTTCATTTAGCAGTGGAATTGACTGTCACATTATAACGCCTCTACGGCTGATAGGACGAGCAAGTTTGGTGGGATGAGGATTTGAATCCTCGACTCACAGATTGATCGCCCTAACCACCTGGAAATGACAGACCAAAAGCTAAAGGAAAGTGTGTACTAGGTAGTGAAAGAAACATTTTTTATTTTAAAGTGGAAAAAAAGGTCATCTTCCTTCTTCATCAGTTGCTCTTCATATCAATCACGCCTAACTGGGTTCATCAGTTGCTCTTCATATCAGTCACGCCTAACTGGGTTCATCAGTTGCCCTTCATATCAGTCACGCCTAACTGGGTACTGGTCTGGTAATTATTCGGCGCTGACCAGTGACAGTGGATTTTCTCGGGGTTCTCCCCCCCCCCATCTAAATCTAGGCATTCGGTCTATAGATGCCCCATAATTCCTACATCAGTCATTGGTTCTGTTTAAATGTAAAATGTAACGTCCAAGGTTTCCCCCCCAATTTTTGTTTGCATCCTCCTCTCTATCATTCTGCTCTTCAAAAGTAGCTTTTTTTTTCCACGTGGCTACACCAAATAATCTTTCGTTATAAGTTGAGGTGAAGAGAAAAAGCTTTTCTGAGCACCCCCGGTTAAACGTTTTAAATCCAAATTACTATCAAAATTTTGAAGTTTTTTGAGACACATTAATTGCTAAAACACCACTGTTTCTATACTTTTCGATTCTGTCTTTGTTGTTGTTGCACAAAATTTTTCCTAGGTTGTATTTACAATAGAAGGCTGGTCTGTAAATTTCTTTGTTCTGTGTGTTATATATTTTGTGAGAAGGTTTTCCAATGAAACTCATCTTAAGCATTTCTTATACTTTTTGCTGTCGTATGTGAGTATATTGATTTTAAATTTATGACTTTCAATTTTCTAAACACCAATGTGTTAATTAACTTTGTTGTATAACCATTGTTAACAGCAATTTGTTTTATAGTTTTTAATTCAGTTTCATAATCTTCAGATGACAAGAGTACAGTGATAAGTCAGTGTAACAAACTATGGAACACTGCAAGTTTGTGAGATATTGGATGTCTTGAAGAAGCATGTATGATGGTGTCACTATAAGTCCTGTTCATGGATAATTTAGAGAAGAAATTATTTAGTGATGAAAATAATACAAAACATGTTAAGTACTGATATAGATATGTTGATGATGTAATTTGTCTCTGGACAGGATCCAAACGTCAACTCGACAATTGTGTAACTTTTCTAAATCCACAAAACAAATTTATTAAATTTACTATGGAATTTGGTGAAAACTGAAACATTAATTTTTTGGACTTAAATACTGACATAAGTAACGGTATACATTCCTTCAAAATCTTCAGAAAACCGACTTATAGTGACACTATCATACATGCTTCTTCAAGACATCCAGTATCTCACAAACTTGCCGTGTTCCATAGTTTGTTACACAGACTTATCGCTGTACTCTTGTCATCTGAAGATTATGAAACTGAATTAAAAACTATAAAACAAACTGCTGCTAGTAATGGTTATACATAAAGTTAATTAACACATTGTTGTTTAAAAAACTGAAAGCCATAAATTTAAAATCAAGATACCCACATACTGTACCAAACGACATCAAAAAGGAATGGTTTAAGATGAGCTACATTGGAAAACCTTCTCACAATATATATTTCTTTGAACTAAGAAATCTATCGACCGGCCTTCTACTGTAAATACAACTTAGGACAAATGTTGTGCAACAACAAAGACAGAATCGAAAAGTATAGAAACAGTGGCGTTTATCAATTAACGTGTCAAGACTGCAATAGTGTATATATAGGTATATATGTCAAGCAGGACGTCCCATAGAAACGAAAATTAACGAAAACTCCGTAATTTAAAGAAACTAGATTCAATATCCACCTTATTGAAACTAAACACCAATGTGATTCAGAAAAAAAACAACAACTGCAAAGTTTTACGTATCTGTAAAGTAAATTTGTCTTGTTTTCCTCAATTCTCTAATTATGGAGCTTCACCAAGTACCGACGGTTTCAAGTATCAATTATATTATTCATAAATAAATCTGAGTCATTTTTTGACAAAAGTCTAAGTGTGTGTGTACCCACTTATAACTGGCGAATCGTTGAGCCGATCGTCACAAAACTTGGCTTGTTCTTTTATTACTCCTAAAAGAGTTACATATGGGGATCAGCTTTCATATATCATATGGACTTATATATCTCTCCAGTGCGTTGTGTCGCTTTATAACTGGCGAACCCCTCAAATGATTATCACCAGCTCTTGCATATAGCCTTAGAGGGGAGTGACATAAAGAGGATGGTGTTCAGATTTACCTTCTATGTCATCCCCACGGGTCCATATGTTTCTCACGTGAGTTGGAAAGGTTCGTCTGAAAAAAAATTACATTAAGTTACATATACATATTTTAAACTGAAATACAGCTTGGATTGTTTCTCAGGTAGTGACACTCAGGTGCAGATTCCAAAACAATGGTATGGGAAGGGGCCGCTAAGGTATCTGTTTCCCTTTTCTATTCTGGACGGTAATGTTTGTCCTGTTGAAATCAGGGGCATACTATAGTATTCATTCTAGTATCAGTGTTAGAGATTCATGGACTGAAATAGACTGTTAGAGTATTCATTATTCAGTTTTGTGTGGTATAAAGTTGTTTATGTGTCTTGATAATGCTGGAGAGTTTCTTATTACAAAATTGTGAAGCATCTGCCAGCTTCAATTACTGTAACTTCTTATCATTGATGTGATATTCTGGCAAAGCCAAAGTGATGCAAAATTTAGATAATACAGTTAGAAAAACGATCTTTACACTCCAGGTAATTATAAAAGAACTCTTATTTTAACCGACATTTCGCCTTTGCGACATCTTCAGGGCTAGAACATAAAATTGAAGTAAAAGTTCTTCTATAACTCTCTGGACTGTAAAGGTCGTCGTTTTTCTAACTTGATCATCAAAATGTGTAAATCCCTCCAGCATGCACTATAAAAGTTTGAAAGATACATAATCTAGGTAATGTTATTGAGTGATCTCAAGTTATTAATGTTTATTTATGATTTCTTGAATGCTAAGAAATGTGCAGAGGGTTGGTTGGCAGAATAGATCAGAAACTGGTTCATGAGAGGTAATGTGATTAGAGGATACAAACTTCAATGGCTAAAGCTACTTAACTGACCATTAGATATAGCTTCGAATTACATAGGCATAAAGTTAATTCCAAATAAAATCTAGGTCCAGGCAAAAAAAGAAAACCTTCAACCATTTGGATTAATTTATGTGGCATAATTTGTTAATTTTTTTGTTATTACTACAAAAAGAATTATGTTCGTTTGTAATAACTTTTTTTCCCTAGAATTCTCTAAATGGCCTAAATAAATGGTTTATGCGTTAATAATTCTAGCAAAGAAATAACTCGGTTTAAAAACAAGTCCGAGTTTTGCTTTGAGCATTATAATTAGGATATGTGATATTCAACTACTCGAACCCAAAAGTATCAGTTAGAAAAACAAAAACAAAAGACCCTAAACTTTGAAAATCGAAACCCTATAATCTTATTTCATTATAATTCAAATTTCTAAAGCTAATAACTATTAACTGCATCCTTTTCAATGCTTTGATTTGATTTTACACAGAGAAACCAAATGTGAACACAGAATTTCAGTTAAAGTAAAGCTAAAGTTTTATACAATAAACAATAATTTTCAAACAGTTAAACGTTCGGTATACAGATCCTAGAACATGAGTAGATGCATCTTGATCAACACTAGACATTATCTTAAATATTTCAAGTTTTTTAAAAGAACCACAACCAGATCTTCCAAAGCATCAACATTTTAATTTGCACAATAGGTTATCGTCATTGTACTCATCACAGGGATCGAGCCTCAAATTTGAGTTTTATATGTCCCCGAGCTTACCTTTGAGCCACCTGAAGGAGTAATAAAAATAAATATCCTGGTACTGGTGAAAGTTGTAATGTCAGTGCTAAAAATTGTGTATTCATTTCTGAGTTTATATTATCTTTTACTTCTAAGTATGCCAGTTTAACATGAAACAACATTAACAAACTAATAATAACATTTAACTGGTGTTTGTAAACTAGTTTTTTATTAATTTTAAGCAGTTTAGTTGCGTACATATACACTATCCTACCAAAAGTCATGGGACACGGGTAGTTATGAATCAAACGTCTTTATTCCAAGAAATTAATAACGTATTGGCCCGCCTTTGGCCTTAATGATTGCTTCAATGCTTCTTGGAAAACTGTCAACTAATTTCTGGTATAAAGCTGGTGGTATTGTGCTCCACTCCTCCTTTAAAGCATTAATAAGCTCCACTACTGAAGAAGGCCGTCTTGGCCTTGCCCTAATTTTGTGTTCCAGTTCATCCCAAAGATGTTCTATCGGGTTCAGGTTGGAGCACAGTGTTGGCCACTGCAATGTTCCGATATTATTCTCTTCAAACCACGCGTTCACAATCCTTGCTTTGTGGAGCGTTATGATGTTGGAAGGTGTAAGGGCCGATACCATAAAACTGCCACAATGTAAGACACACAGAATTGTTCAGAACATCAATGTAGGACTCAGCATTCATGGATCCGTGCACTGTGACCAGTGGACCTAGTCCATACACAATAAGCACCCCCAGACCATGATACCTCCACCTCCAAACTTCACTGTTGGGACAACATACTCAGGTGATAAGCGTCTTCCAGGAATCCTCCATACCCAAACACGTCCATCAGACTGGAAGAGCATGTAGCATGATTCATTGCTCCACAGGACCAATTTCCATTGAGTCATGGTCCAGATTTGGTGTGCATTGCCCCATGCCAATTGATCGTGTGCTATTTTTTTTTTTGTTATCAATGGCTCGTGAGCTGCAGCTCTTCCGTGAAAATTCATGGCATGCAGCTCTCGATGTGTTTTGGAAACACTTGTAGTATTGCCTGTGGCTGCTCGCCTCTCCAAACACAGATTCTTTAGAGTCTGATGGTGAGATGAGATAATCAGCCTTATTAAGGTGCGTCGGTTCCTGTCAGTCAGTATTTTACGCCTACTTGGTCGTTTCTTGGACTCCTTGTCACCTGTGGACTTCCATTTCTTCAACACGTTGCCATTTGTCGACCTGAAAAAGTACAATAGCATGTACAAACATTTTCCCCAAGTGACATCCAACTATTTCCCCTCTGAAACTCTTTTAGTTCTTTCCACGTGCTCATCGTTTGGCGTACGAGTTCGAAATGACTTCCGAGCGAACCGCTTGATCACCTTTACAGACCAATGTTTTTGCATATTTCTTCGTCACATCCATTTTTCTGCAATGAGAGGTGTGTTCCATGACTTTTGGTAGGATAGTGTATATACAACTTAAAAAGATGAAGCTTAGTAATTAGCTAATTACTGTGGTTTTAACTTTGTACACTTACTTTCAATGCCATATGCACAGTACTAGAGCAACTATCTAAATTATATTTATAACGCCGCTGACAGTACAATATTTATAAGTCTCATTGTAACAAAATTGTTAATATTAGCATGTTTAACGATAAAAGCTAATGTGTAATAAAAATAATGTTCTAAGTATATGGTGCAAGATATATATATCAGTAAATAGGCTTCTTGGATGGGTTAGATTTCACAACAGGACCGTTTCAGTTACTCAAGACAACCTTGTTTGTTTTTTGTTTTTTTATTTCGCGCAAAGCTACACGAGAGCTATTTGCGCTAGCCGTCTCTAATTTAGCAGTGTAAGACTAGAGGGAAGGCAGCTAGTCATCACCACCCGCCGCCATCTCTTGGGCTACTCTTTTACCAACGAATAGTGGGATTGACCGTAACATTATAACACCCCCACGGCTAAAAGGGCGAGCATGTTTGGTGTGACAGGGATTCGAACCCGCGACCCTCAGATTGCGAGTCGAGTGCCTTAACCACCTGGCCATGCCGGGCCTAAGACAACCTTAATAGATCTGAGACATTTTAGCTTTTTCTGAACCAACGCATTGAATATGCTGGTTATAATACTTTTTATTTGGCACAATCTCGTAACTAGTTGTTCTTAAATCTATCTTACCAGTGTCTGTAATTATTACCTTTATAAAGTTAAAATTTATTATATTTATTTATTTCCTTTATAAAGTTGAAAAACCTAAACAGTTATCTGTAATATTTCTATCAGTTATTACTTTAACATAAGTTTCTGTATGCATTGAACAGATTTTGCAGAAAATCACACCTGAAGAAGCTGTACTGAAACAGCTCGAGTGCGTATGGATTCTGTGTGGTAAACTAAGAAACAAAAATAGTCAGACACTTCTAATTCATAATGCTAGTTCCGGTTGTTAATCCTCAGCAACGTGACCAAATATTAGAGAGGTCTGATTTATAATGAACTTTGATATCTTTATTCAAAGTTGTCATACAAAGTGAGATTTAGCTGCACGAAAATAAATTTATGTATGAAGCTATAAAAAGTATAGGCAAATAATTCTGCATAAAAATGTCTGTATTCAATCGTAAGATGAGGATCGATATAGGGAATTATGTCAAAAACGTAAAACTAGAAAGCCAACAAAGAAATGTAAAAGGAAATCCTTTTAATTTGTTTTTTTTTCAAAAACATTATATATGTTATATACATGAATAAGTATAATATATATATATATATATATATATATTTCAATACTGAGGGTTTGAAATTTAAAATAAATTTGGCTTCAGTAGTCGAGAAATGTTATGACATAATCTGAAACTGAAAACAAAAGTTTCTTAGAATAACTATATAAAAAAACTATTGATTATAGCAATTTTATCATTCTGATAAACGTGATTAATACAATAAAACGACATTACATACACACCTTTAGCACGTTTTGGATAATATATTGTGATATCTCAGATCATAAAAAACATTTGCTTTCGATTTCATTTTAAAATCCTCTCTATAAATTAATTTATTTTTTTTAATATTTTCCACATCTTGTTTCTTTACAATTTTCATCCTTCTACTGTAACATTTTGTTTCTGTTCCTTTATTTTTCCTTCCTTGTCTCGAACATACTCAGGTTTTGTCTGGTCCAGCAAAGCTTGCCACAGAGCCAGGTTGTTTCTGTTTAAAGTAAATAAACCATGGTAACCTACTACGCTGTTAATGAAGAATATACACATACATATGTATATATTTTACTGTTACAAATTGTTTCAACTGTTTAAAGAGATAATGTTTTTCAACATTGCTGCTATTTATAGCGTAAAGCGACACAATAGATAAGTTCTACTCTGTCTACTGCGGGAAATCGATTCTCGGAATTTAAGTCCATTAATTTATCCTGATCCTTGGGGAAACTAATTTTAAATTACACTATTCAAAATATTTCTAAAAAATTACTTAATCAACGTGTTTAAGGAATCGTGAATTGTCGGTGTAATTTAATTTGAAGTAAATACATATCCTTGAATTACAAAATAGCTTAAAGCTTATAAGAGAGTTTTGAAAACACTAATCTTAAATTCTGAATAGAGAATAATAAACTGATTCACTCACTTCCGTTATTTTAAAATGCTTTTCTATCTGTTTATCTAGGCTTGACATTGTAGGAGTGATAATGTTAAAACAAATCGTTATATTTTATAATAGTTACATTGAAAGGAACAGTAAACTTACAAACAGCCATCTAACATTGGCCTGCTTTCTGGGATAACTGCAGCTAGAATTTCATAACAAGGTTTGCATATAGCTGTCAGGAAACCAACCTGTGACAAAAAAAAGTGGAAACAGAAGTTGATGAGTTGACATATTTTTTAATAATACAAGTGTATTTTATTCTTTGACAAATGCTGTTATGGACTTTATATATCGAACGATACGATAGTCTCAGTACATTATGATAAAAATGGAATATGTAATAAACTTCAATTGTGTCATGACAGAAGTTAATTAGTTAGACACATAAGGCTGGTGCTTTCGAACTCCGGTTCCAATGGCACAAATGGATGAGAATGTTAGTAGGTACCAATCATACAGCTTGGTTTCGTTTGCTTGGAATTTCGCTCAAAGCTACACGAGGGCTATCTGTGCTAGCTGCCCCTAATTTACCAGTGATAGACTAGAGGAAAGGGTGCTTGCTAGTCAACACTTACTGTAAACTCTTTGGCTACTCTTTTTCCAGCGAATAGTGGGATTGACCGTTACATTATAACGCATGCTCAGCTACGGGGATTCGAACCGTGACCCACAGATTGCGAGTCTAGCGTCTTACCCACCAGGCCATGCCAAGCCCATACAGCTTGGTAGACTGAAACAATTGAGGTAAAGTGTCTTGCTCAATGACACAGAGCATGACGCGGGTTAACCTCGAACTGGCAACATTCTAATTATTAGTCCAAAGCACGAAACCATTGAGCTACTCTGACTCCTGATAGATGTTAATGTCGTATAAATCATTGTACTAAATGTATTCAAACTAATTTCGTTGTTGCAGAAGCAGTAAGGAGGTAAATAATAAATATTCGAATTTGTACTTAGTTTTATTTTCTTACTTGCTTGATGCATTGTATATAATAGTGTTTCGCAAATCCACGACTCAAAAAGACACTTTCCTGGTTAAACAACTGTTCGTATTTTTACCAGAAGTAGCAAATCCACGATTGAAGGGATACTTTCCTGGCTAAAAATTGTTCCCATTTTTACATAAAATTGCTTCCTGTGGTATTTTGGTATGCAGTTTTTGAAGAACAGTATCAACAACTAACCAATGATGCAGAAGGACAAGTTGGTTACGTGATTCGAGTACAGGTGTGAATGTTACCCTCCCCCCCAGAACATAAGATGTACATCAGTAAAAAGTGGCCTCAATGGGTGTGTAGCTAGCTACTCGAACACCTCTGCTTAGGAAAGATAAGTAAACCAAAAGGCTAAAATGGGTATGACACTTCAAGCAATAGAATGAGAAAAACTAGAGGACAACACTCTTCACAGATTAATCCGTATTCAAATTGTTTTTCAACAATTAACGTTAGTGTACTCAATGACAGAGAGAGACGGTCGGTGTACAACATATACAGGGAAGAATCCTGGGGGAATAATATAAATGTGTGCCCCCTCACAGTCACAAGTAGACTCGTATCCATTAGGTCACTCCCTCAGGAATACGTACTGTTAGTCAGGGATATATTTTCTAGCAATACAGTGATTCAAATGTATAGAAAAGGTAGTGAAACGATGCCAAGGAGGACAAAGAGGCAGATAGAACAGATAAAACCGTAGCTTGGATTGAACAAAGTACCAATTATGAATATTATTAAGACTGTATAGGCTTAAAAAAACTGAAATAGTCAAACGTAATAAAACAGCTTGAGAGGGTAGTAATAGAGAACATTTGGAGCAAAATTTCACAATCTTGATTTGATTTGGTTGTCATTAAACGCAAAGCTATACAATGGGCTGTCTGTGCTCTGCCCACCACCGGTATTGAAACCAGAATTTTAGTGTTGTAAGCTTGAACACTTACCGCTGATTCAGTTGGGGGGGGGGCATCGTGCATTGAAAATTTTGTGGTACTATTGTGATGGATTTATTATGATATATTATTTTAATATTGATGTTTGTTTCTATTAAATTTATATTTAGAAATGTACATAACTTATACTGTTAAATATGTATTGTGACACTCCCGTTTATTCTCTAAAATTGTAGAAGATTCTCGAGTGTAAGAATCAACAATATATGTGTATACGTGAATGTTAGTGTCAGTATTGTTACGTAAAACTGAAATTTCGAGAAACTCTCCACACGCCTATAAATATAACCAACGCGGCGCACCAAGAAAACAGTATCTATTATTGGTTTGCTATAATTGGTGTGCTATAAACTTCGGAAGCTATAACTGTGATTGTTATAACACTTATTAATCGCAAAACTTTAGTTATTTGACTAGGGACATTTATAAATTTCGAACATTACAAACCATTTAACTTCAGTGGATTCACATCAAACATTAGTACTTTTAAGAAAACGTTGCCTAACGTCATCGGTGGAAGAAATCGGCAAATAATACAGGGCTAGCTAGCTCCCTGTTAGGTGAATTATACCTACATCAACTCGAAATTAACTCATTCATCATGAACCCTCAATAAGACATCGAGGAAGTTCCAAACTAGAAAGAATACTTTATATTGCTTGTAAGTTTGTAAAACTTTTGTATATAAACTATTGTTTGTAGTAGCTATTTGTAATAACTGTTATTGTATATTAAAACATATTTATATTAACAGAGAAAACTGTGTATATAAATCTTGTTGGCAAATATCATAAATTGGAGATATATCGGCATTTATTTAACTACTAAATGTAAATTACAATTTAACTCAGTTTCAGACCATTTGAAATTTGAATACATAACACGATGAAAAGAAGGTTTACTTCTATTTTCAAAGCAAATATGAAATACGTTTTCACTGAGCAACTTATTCTCTTCCATGCCACATTTCCTATAATAATATTGCACTTTGTTTGTTTGTTAGGCTATGTACGAATTTTAGCAATAATTTGCCTGCAAACTTGCCCTCTGAGCCACCGTAGGGGGGGGGTGTACTGTATTCATGATAAGCTTAACATTTAGTTACAATTACTTATAGTTCCTGTTTATGTATCATCATTATATTTAAAGAATGATTTCAAATACTGTATACTCACACACACACATATATATATATACATTTGGTCAGGTCATGGGGAATCGTAAGTATTGTAAATGATTTTGTTATCCTGATGATTGCTTCATAGAGCAAATTAAGGCGATAGAACTGAATATATTCGAGGGTATTTTGAATGTTATATGAGATATTTTATTATAAGACATGCAAGTGGAACATCAAAAACGGATACGAATTATAAAGTTTCAAATTCTTACAACTATTTAGATTTTACAAGTAATAACCCTCATTATATTAAAAATAAATATTACATTTATCTTCTCTGAAAGAATGATAACAATTGTAAGGGATTATATTAAGAGAGATGCAAAATAAAATGAATTATCGGTATTTGTTACGTAATATCAATTAGCCGGAAGATCTGGCCTGGCGTGGCCTAGTGGTTAGGACACAAGACTAGCAAACTGCGTGTCGCGGGGTCGAATTCCGTCACCGAATGTTCTCGGTATTTCAGCCGTGGGTGCGTTTATAATGTGACGGTCAATTTCACTATTTGTTGGTAAAGAGTAGCCCAAGAGTTGGTGGTGGTCTGTGTTGACTAGCAGCCTTCCCTCTAGTCTTTCACTGCTAAATTAGGGACGGCTAGCGCAGATAGCCCTCGTGTAGCTTTGCGCGAAATTCAAAACAAACAAACCAAACCGGAAGATTTTAGAGATGTCACATTTTTCCGCACTAAAGAAACTTGAATAAAGTTTAACATTGTCAAACCTGAGTTACCTTTGATTTTAGCCTGTTGCCAAAATGTTGTATCTGACAATCATGAAGTGCGAAGTATTATAGAAAGATGTATTAATAGTAGAATTTAAATGTTGGTAATTAAGTTTAATATTATTATTGTTTATACATGACTGAAAAAATTATAATACTAATAATTCAGGAACGTAAATTATAATTTGTAGCAAAGATTGAATTATGTAACTTAAGATATTTAAAACACATCAAAGAAATAACAAATAGAAAATAAAATGTGATTTTTACTATTAATTAGTTGTGACTCTTCAAACTTTAATAATAATACCAGTTTATAAAAAAAAAATTATCATACAAACTGATAATCTTGCACTAAGATCAACTTTGAAAAGTCACATATGAAAAAATTACACTAACAGTACTTTCAGATGTTCTAAGGAACATTTCCGTATTTTCAGTTTTGTGAATGTAAAAATAATACAAAAAGACTAATCCATGAACATTAAGTCATTAAAACGTTTAATTTACTACTGAATTTAGAAAGCAAAAGAATATAAAAGTTGGGTATTAGAAGATATAATTAAGTTTTATTAAATAATTTCTTTAATCTAATTAGAGTTTCTCCTTTAATTTTCTATATAGTGATACATATGGATGTTTAATAATATCATAACGTTATTTACAAATGTATTTATTTGGAGTTGTATACTTTGTCCTTAGATTTGTTGTTGGTGGAGGAAAAGCTATAATCTTGCGAAAGCGATATCAGAATTAAAATAAACATTTAATCTTGAGCCCAGGCCTTCTTATTTTTATTCTCTCTATATATGTATATTGCACAAAACGGCAGCAAAAACGAATCAAATAAAACGTATAATCGGTTTGGATGTGTCTGAAATTTCAGTATTTCAGCACATACACACTAGTGAACATAACTACCACCAAATACACCACTCTACAATATACTAACAGCAGATGCTCACACCAGCAACATGAATAAAGACAGGTCGACGTTTGAATTACTACCCGCAGTCATTCTCAATTAGCCCCCCAGTGGCACAGCGATATGTCTACGGACTTACAACGCTAGAATCCAGGTTTCGATACCCGTGGTGGGCAGAGCACAGATAGCCCATTGTGTAGCTTTGTGCTTAATTACAAACAAACATTCTCAATTGAATCAATATATATAACCTTAAATAGCGCCATCTGCTGGCTTGTCCTTAAAAGGTATTAAAGGCTTATAAAGCTGTGCAAGAGGGTGTCTACCAATGTGTCTGTGAATAAGAGTTGGACTCGAATTTGTTATATTTCATCCTTCTAAAATTTCCCTGCGAATGTAATTTTACTTCATGTCTAAAATATTGTAATAATCAGTAATATGTAATCTGATAAAGAAATGTATTCAGCTAAAACAGATTTAAAATTTTCCCATTTATAGCGGCACGCTTTTTTCCCCCATTCCAACCTTTAATTGCCTAGATATCTTGTGTATTTAGCATTACAAACAACTTGACAAAAACAGGCAGGTTTTTCTAAATAAAATCTGTCCTATAACTTCAACCCCTTAAAAAACCTTTCTTCTATTACACAGGTTGAATATTCTGTCTTGAAAAAACTTGCCAGTAACCGAAACATTGTTGTTAACCGGCCAGATAAAGGTACAGGTGTCGTCATTTTAAACAGATCTGAGTAAGACTCCAAAATGGAAGATATCTTAAATGACAGAACATCTCTGACACCATTTGTGGAGAACTTTATCCTACAGGTTCCCACCCTGATCTTATCTATGGCTTACCGAATATACACGAAAATGGTTTACACCCTCAGACCTATTCTACATACTGTAGGTTCCCACGCCTACAAACTTGCTAAATATATTGTACCTGCATTAGGCTCACTATCTAAGAAGGAATTTGTTGTTAAATATTCTTCTTCCTTTGCTCAATATCTAAATTTCCTAATGCAGACCAATTCGTTATGGCCAATTTTAATATTCAGTTTGTGTTCACTAACATCCCACTTGAGGCAACAATTAAAATAATTAGTAAACAGTTATTCCCTACCAAACATGCTTTGCACTCTAACTTTTAACCAACACAAATTCTAACAGTTTCTTAAATTAGCCCTCAAGGACAATCACTTCGTTTTGAATGGTCGTTTTTATGACCAGATGGACGGAGAGGTGATAGGCTCACCTCAAGGTCCGACCCTTGCAAATATTTTTCTATGTTATTACGAAGAGCAATGGCTGGATAATTGTCCCTTTATTACAAACTAGTATCATATAGAAGATACATTGATGATACATTTATACTCTTTCACAATACTGATCACGACAAGAAGTTTTTAGAATATCTAAACTCACAACATCCATGTATAAACTTTACATGTGAGATGGAAGAAAACAATAACTTAGCTTTTTTAGACGTTCAAACAAATGGAATAAACAATCTATATGCCACATCTGTTTACCGTAAGAAAACATTTACTGGTTTATACACTCGTTTGGACAGTTTCATATCACACTCCTTCAAACATAGCTTTGTTCTAAATCTTCTAAACAAAGCGTATAATATATGTTCTGACTACTTCTGTCTTCACTCAGAAATTTCAAACATCCACAACATATCACAAAGTAATTGTTATCTCCTTAGTTTCTTACATTCTATCCCATGAACACTTTTAACGAATGAAATAGAACATACCAAAAAAAGTCACACACTGTCTCAAAATATCCACTAGTTCTTATCATTCCTTTCATTGACAAACAAAGTTTTAAACTCGAAAATCAAATTCAAAAAATAATCAAACATATTACCCACAAATTAAGCTACATTTAGTACTTAGAATGTTTAAAACCAAATACACTCTACCAATTCTTATGCGCTCATGAGTCGTATATAAATACACTTGTGGTAGCTGTAAATACCTATATTTGTAAAACTACACGTCACCTACTAATACGTACACACGAGCACATGGGAATTCCAGCTAGAAGCGGATATAAGCTAACTAATCCACCCGAGTCTTGTATCAGATTGATTGTACAGTAATAATAGCAACACCCCATAATTCTAGAAAACGTTTAAAATTCTCGACTCCGGAACAACAGATTACGACCTCTGCATTTTCAATAATCACCCAACACTGAATATTAACATCAACACCTCCCTGTCGTCATTAATGTAATCAATTCCGGATTCTCAGTGTTTTACTTTATATTTATTATTATTTTAAAGATACAGTATCTATACTTATGTTTAAGCCTTTCTCTATAATATTTTCTCTTAAAGTTATCAAACATGTGTATGCCACACATTTTATCGTACATTCAATTGTATTGTTACCGTTTACATCTGCTCTTTCTAAACTTCCGACTGAATACGAAAACTCTCTCAATAGCTAATGTTGTTTTTTATAGTTAGAATATTATGAACTAATATTTTTGAGATAATAAAGCTGATGGTTTAATTGAAGGAAATTCTGAAACGTCCCTTTTAAAGACGGTTTTTGGTATTACCGTGTTTTTACTATTTCTTATCAAACTTCGTTTTCCACCTGATGAATCAGTTGCAAAATCTCTTATCTTATCAAGACATTTCTAAGTGAAGAAACAAGGTTTAAAAGTAAAACCGATATTCACATATGACAAAATTATACATAGATTTTCACTCAAATCCTGAGTATAATGAGGTGGAATCCTAGTTTTTGGAATGTCATGGCGATGTTTTCATTTATTTTTTGTAAAAGAGCGTGTTATCTTTTAGCTGTTACTATTTTAAATTTATAGTCAGCTTTACTGTCCCAGCGGCTTACACCTTATTGTTACTCGACATCCAAGCTATTTATTAAACAACTAATGCCTTATGTAACAACTTAGTTTAACGGATTCTTTGATATGCAGTAACAATACAAAACAAGGAAAATAAAATGTTGAGAAACCTACACACGGTAGTTTATACCTGTGAAGCAGGTTGTTCATGAGTTTTGGTTCGGTCCATCATTGGTGCCGGCTCTCTGCCTTGTGCTTTCTCGGCATCACCCTAGGAAAGTACAAATCGAAATTACCATCGCTTGCACAGAAATAAGCTAACTAATGAAATCGCAGTAGAATAACCGTAGCTTTAACGACATTTTCGTTATTTATATAAATAAGTTTCGATATGTTGATTTACTTTTACTTTATAATGTGTAACTGAAATTCAGTAAAAAAATCCTTTGTTTAAGTGTCAGTCTTTAACTTACGATAAAAATAACTTTTCGAATGCTCAGAAAAACTGGTTGTCAAATACAGAAAAAAAAAACATGTACAGTTTGTGAATATCTTTAAAACGAAAAATACATCTTACGTTCTATACCTATACATTTACAAAATAAGTTACAAAATTACATCAAAATTGTTTCGAACATATAATTACACAAAGTCCTAATGAGAAGTTGAGTGAAATATATTCCATGGAATATTATAAACACATAAAATTAGGAGGCGCTAAGTTTCTTTTAATTGCACATATGTTATGTGGTATATTTGTTATTCATATCGGCTGTCCATTTTACCTACTGTACCGTCGTAGCATCTCAAATAATTTGTTAACCAAGTAAAATATTTCAAATATATAGTGTTGTGGATATAACGTGTCGGGCAATACCTTTCTTCGGGTAACACTATCTGAGCAGTAAATCTGTAAACGAAAACATCCTAAATCGAAGGTCGCGTGCCAATGCAACAAACAAACGTGTATAACAATGCTTGCAAACACTTGAAACAACAGGAAGTTACATATATATATACAAACACACACATAGAAGCGCACGCACGCACACATATATATACATACATAGATAAACCCACATATATACATACAAATGCATATAAATATACACCTGGAAAAAAGTTAA
>NW_013666068.1:83461-94191 GCF_000517525.1 Limulus polyphemus | reverse complement strand
TTGGCATGAATTCCGCTGGTATGTCCTACAAGGTCAATCCCACTAAAAAAAAAGTAAAAGAGTTGGTAAAAGAGTAGTCCAAGAGTTGGCGGTGGGTGGTGATGACTAGCTGCCTTCCTTCTAGTCTTACACAGCTAAATTAGGAACGGCTAGCGCAGATAGCCCTCGTGTAGCTTTGCGCGAAATTCAAAACAAACAAACAAAATATTTTTCAAAACAAGGATTTTGAAATGGTCAAGGGTATGGTTGTGCAAGTTGAAGTGTCGAGCCACTGGTTTATCTGCGTTACAAGTTATTGTGTCTCCGAGACGTTCTCGGGTACGTTCTGCTAATAATATATTGGTTTCTCCTACGTATAATTTTTCACAACATGAGCAAACCATAAAATATACGACGCATTTTGATGTGCAGTTATATTGATTCTTAATGTAAAAACTTGACTTAGGACCCTGTACAGGGATGTTCTTGAGTCAATGTAAGCACACGTGTTACAGTGTTTTCTATTACAAGGATAGCTACCTACAATAAAATTTGTGTCTGTTGAGGTGGGTGTTTTAAGGCTACTATGAACTATGTAGTTTCCAATATTGATATCGTGGCGGTAGGACATTATGGGGGGTATATTTGGTGTCAGATTCCTTTAAAATGTTAGAATTATTTACAACAGAGTTGCGAGCTAAATTTGGGGTGATCACTACCATATAAAAATGATTCCAATTCTGTTGGGTGGGCATTGAAATCATCAGGTTCACTATACAGTTTCCGTAGCCTAATGAACTGGGATTTTGGGATGTTCTTTTTCATATGTATGGGGATGTCAGAATTAAAGTTAATTAATTTATGTATGGATATATATATATATATATATATATATCAAACTATTACTGACATAGCTAATATGAATGTATCTTAGATATACACCGTGAAAGAGTAAACACAAAAATAACAACAAATGTATTGAAAGTAACTTCTATTAAACATCGAGCCTGTAATAAAATAGTTAATATTTTCATCACCAGGGTCTTCCCTCGGAAAAGTGTTGTTGTTGTTTGTTAAAGCTACACAAAGGGCTATCTTCCCACCAAATAACGTGGAAACTAACAAATATAATGTACTTTATATCATGAATGGTGAATGTAACTTACCTGTTCATAAAACTCTTCAAATATCACCTTCACCGTCTTCCTTTGTTCTTCCCAGGGCTTTGTACTGGCACAGAGGTCACAGGCAGTCATAGCCATTGCTTGTAACAAAATCCTAGAAATGAAAGATAATTTATATACACCGATAGAAATTTTTACTTGATTGAAAACATTATCTTAGTGAAGTTTATCACATAGAAACGAAAAAAAAAGTGGACATTGTTGAAAAAAACAAATCAAGAAAAATTACAAAATGTTCCCAAGTAAATAAACAAAATTTTTCTTAAGATATCTTCAGTTAAACGGCATATATATATATGCATACATCCGGTTAAGACGCTAAACAGTAGATTGAACTACATTAAAAAAAACTTGTTAACAGGTAGTTAATATTTAAGCTGTATCGTAGCTATAAATAAATCTGGGCATTTGGTGAGCGTTCTTGATTTCAGAAATTACACGTAACTTCAATATGAAAACATGACTTATACATGAACATAAGCATACCTTATATATATATATATATATATAAACATAACTAGAATATATAAACAAGAGATCACCTGTGTTCATTTGATTCTGAATCAAATCCTTCTTTATTCACAATTTCCTTTAGTCTGTCTTTGGCCGGAAAGAATAAAGCTAAATCCGTTGCTAAGATACAGTGCTTTATGTTCCTCAGGACCTTAAAAATAGTTAAACATTTGTTTTCAAAGGTTTAAATAACTGGTGTTAAAATAAATTATTTCATATTTCCGAACTCAAGTTCGTATAAGTACTGGAAAACACGACCGCTGCTAACATAGGAATTTATATTTAGGACATTTAAAAACACAAGTCCTACTGCAGCAGCGGTTTTATATAGGATAGTTTTCTTCTTGATATCTAATGGCTTTGAATTTATTAACTGTAAAATTTTCTCTAGGTGAAATATATAGCATTGAATGTTCTTCCCTTCTTTCTAATAACAACAGCTCGTGCCGTTTCGTTTTTAAAAGTATGTTAAATACATAACGTCAGACATGCGACTTGAGTCCACTCACACTTACAATAGTTAAAGCCTAAAACAGAGAAAAGGATTCGAAAGAAGAGAGAACGGCTAATACCAGTTAACATGTAATCCATGTAATTCATAACCATACTTAATTATTAATATTGTTAGTGCTAGATTATCTTTCCTCTAATAACAACATAAAAGTCTAAAGATATAGCTTTTGAGTGGATCATTTTTATTTAACTTTTTTTTTACAACGTTTCAACCACTCGGTGGACATCATCAGGTAACTGTCTCTATTTTGTGAAATACTGCACGAGCATTTTGTTCCAATTTAGAAAACATATAGGGTGACACCTGTGTTTTGATTTAAATTAGGTTTTAATTCACGAATAATTAATGCTTCTTTTATATTTCTTCTATTAATGTTGTTCTCATTGCATAATATCTTAAAGTTGTTAATGTTAATTGGATATTGATTTGTTGTGCTGTGTTCGTAAATGTGTGATGGGAGTTTGTTATGTTATTTGATCCAAATGCTTATGTTGCATCCCGTTTCGCATAAGTAAATGCATCGCATCGATCATGTCGATACTTGTAGATGCTTCCGTTGTTGAAGTTGTCAGAATAAACCTTCCTTAGATGACCTTTGATTTTAGTGCCCAGTTTTGTAATAAAAGTAACTTTGCTGTTTATTTTGTTTTTTTTATGCATGTTTCCAAATGTTTATGATGTTTTTGGTTACATAGCTGTGATATGGTAAGACACCTATTAGTATGTCTGAGTTTGTGCATTTTATTTCCTTCATGGAGTTTATGTTGTTTTCCTTTTATTTATTTTTTTCTGTTATTGAGTTTGTTTTTAGATTTAACATGTGTAGTAGCAGCAATCTGTAGCATGAACTATAATCCATATCTGACACATTTATTAATAATTGTCACTTCCCTGAACACACCGTCACTAGAACCTTAACCGAGTATAAAAACTAAACGTAATTATACATTGTTAAGAATCACTGATTCCGACAAAACACAAAAAACTTACTTGTTTATATTCACCAGGAGAGAGGTTCTTGAAAATGTTGTGTCCGTCTTGCTGTGAATAGAATAAAAATTATTTATAGATATGCCCCCTGGCCCAGCGGTATGTCTGTGTACTTACAACGCTAGAAACCGGGTTTTGATATCCGTGGTGGGCAGATCACAGATAATCTGTTCATTGTGTAGTTTTACGATTAACTTCAAGCAAACAAACAACAATTATTTATGAATACAGTTTCGTTTATAAGCACAAAGCTAAACAATGAGTTAGCTGTGCTCTGCCCAAGACGGGTATCGAAGCTGGATTTTCAGCGTCGTATGCCTCAGACTAACCGCTGAGCCATTGGTAAGCTTACGAATGCAGACTAATAATACGCTATTTAAACTCCGGTGATCTTCATTAAATATTAGCTAAGTGGAGTATACATAAGTTATCTGAAAGTAATATTCATTAAATATCCTTATCCAAACTTTTTTACACTCTTAGGAACCAAAGTTATCTGTAAACGAATTTTTTTCTTTTCAATCTGGGAAAAGAGGGCTACAAATATTAGACACATCATAAAAATATTATCATAAAATGCATAAATCATTATGAAGTAATATACGGAACAGTCTGCTGTCCTTGGCCAGGTTCAACAAGTCCAATTGTCACGCGTTCTAAAAGAAGGTAAGTCCAGAATATCTGAAGGGCAGACAGAATTTATCTACAGCTGCTGATTTTAATCATGTAGGATTAGTTATTTTCAGTACATCAAATCTTAAGAATAATATTAGTGTAAAACATGAATCAACTAAGTTGATAAGGCTTCCTGAAAATTAGCATGCCTAGTTATTTGATGCACTCTACTAGAGGAATGTTACTGGTATATACCATGTAGAAAGCTAAATGGGTAATATATATATTACCTGAAGGATGGACACGGTTTGGTTAAAATGATGATGCTCCAGAGTAGATGTGGTGTAGATGGAAGCGAGAGGAGAAGCTGATATCGCCATAAACTGGTTATTTTTTCCTCTGTGGTCCAGGTCGTGACATAAACATGATACGAAAAGTGCGAGTTCCTAAGAAATCAACAAATGTCTTACTGTGTATTGTATTAATGACTCCAGATATTTTTCTTGATGATTTTGATAGTTACGTTATGTATTTTTATCAAAAATCAAGGTTAAATTTGAAGCAGTCGTCCCTAAAATGTGGCATAAGATACTTAAAATTAAAAATAAAAGTTAAATTTAAAAATTTGAATAAATTAGTGTATCATATTTATTTAAAATAAAAATTGTTTGATGAATTTTCGTGCAAAGATACTCGAGGACTGTCTGCGCTTGACGTGCTTAATATTGAAGTCATAGACTAGTCACTAGAGGGAAGGCAAATAGTCAAAACCACCCACCGTCAACTTCTGGGATACTCTTTCACCAACGAATAGTGAGACTGACTGTCACATTATAACAGTTGCAAGGAAGAACATTTTTGGCCACGGGTTTCTATCCTGCGACCCGCATATTGCGAGTCGAGCGTTATAAATACTAAGCCATGCCAAGCCATTTTGGCTTGGTATTTAATTAAAATTTTAATAAATAAAAATAATAAGGCATCCCTCGATACAATTATAAAGTCCCGAAGATATTCACGATTAATTTTGAGAAGCCTATTTTTTGGAATATAAGAATTCATATTATTGGTTTGGTTTGTTTTGAATTTCGCGCAAAGCTACACGAGGTCTATATGCGCTGGCCGTCCGTAATTTAGCCGTGAAAGATTAGAGGAAATGCAGCTAGTCATTGCCACCCATCGCCAACTCTTGGGCTACTCTTTTACCAACGAATAGTGGGATTGACCGTCACATTATAACGCCCCCACAGCTGATAGGGCGAGCATGTTTGGTGGGACGGAGATTCGAACCCGCGACCCTCAGATTGCGAGTCGAAATTCATACGAAATAAGTCTTTTCTTTACTGATATTATAATTACTCTTTATTAATTGAATGCTGTATTATAACATTTTGTATGATGATACAAAATAATAACCAACTTTCCTTATTCCCAAAACGTATGGTAAATAATTAGTGATTTAGATACTTTCATTACTTTGACGAAAAAAAATATTTGTTTTTAACGCAATGATATAATTTTTATCAGCGTTTCGATGCCATCGTTTTGCTTTTCTTAATAGATGTGCAACTTTTTTAGTCATTTTATTCATTAGATTCGTTACTCTTGATAATATATTTTTGTAAAAAAGCCAAAATTTAAAAAAATGAAAATGCTCCATATTTTATTTAATTTCAAGAACAAAATCTTTTTCTACGTTTAGCCAGAAATGTTTATCAGCTCGTTACTTTATAGATATAAGATCCTTATTGCTTGTTTGTTGGTTTGTTATCAAGCACAAAGCTACACAATGGACTATCTGTGCTCTGCCCACCACGGGTATCGAAACCCGGATTCTAGCTTTGTAAGTCCGCAGACATACCGCTGTGCCACTGAGGGGCGATACTTATTGCAACTTCATCTCTAGCTATCAAAGCTATGTATATATTGATAAATTTAATATATGAGCTAAGTACTTATTTAAAGTGCTTTACCATCGGATTTTTTTTTTAATCCAAACATAATGACTTGCTGTATTGCTGTAAACAACAACGACACAATACAAAGGTATATTGCGATGTCACAAAGGATATACAACACTGTACACTAAGATTCAAACAGTATCAGGGTTATTACATTTTTAGGGAAGAAACCCTACATTTTAGAATGGAATTTGATTCTAAAAGTGGCGTTTACTATAGTGACATTTTCACAAGTGTTTTCGTTTTATTCAAATCAGCTGGAACCTGGTGAGGAAATTAATAAGACAGAAAACAAAATAGACATATAACAACCTCTAATGGTCTGAAGGCTCCACGTGCGTTCTTAATAATAGCATACATAGCGTTAGCTACAGTGAATCCATGTTCCCAGTTGTGATACGGCACTCGTCGATAGTTCTTCCTCACTGTTAGGGTGAACCGGATCAAACAATCCTGATCGAACCTAATAAAATTATAGATCAAATATATATACTAGCTGAAGTACCAGTCCCCTGTACAGAAATTATGTAAATCATGTGAATCCATGTTCCCAGTCGTGATACGGCACTCGTCGATAGTTCTTCCTCACTGTTAGGGTGAACCGGATCAAACAATCCTGATCGAACCTAATAGAATTATAGATCAAATATATATACTAGCTGAAGTACCAGTCCCCTGGACAGAAATTATGTAAATCATGTGAATCCATGTTCCCAGTCGTGATACGGCACTCGTCGGTAGTTCTTTTTCACTGTTAGGGTGAACCGGATCAAACAGTCCTGATCGAACCTGATAATATCATAAACCAAATATATAAACTAGCTGGAGTACCCGTCCCCTGGACGGAAATTATGTAAATTCGTGATTAATGAAAAGTAATTTTAGAACATGAAAAGTTGCTTCCCTTATATGTAATTGTGAAAAAACGCCCATAAAACCCGCAAAATGCAAAACTGAAAATTTGTATGTATTTTGTCATGGATCCAACAAACCTTCATGCCAAATTTGGTAAAGATCCATCTAGAGGGGGCAAAGTAGTGGTAAAAACCGCAAAACTTTAAATCTGTATGTATCTCCCCGTGGACCCAATGAACCTCCATACCAAATTTGGTGAAGATCCATCCAAACTCTGCGAAGTAGTTACATGGGCATACAACAGACAGTACTATTACATTTATATAGATATATTATAATAATATTATAGATCAAATACATATATATATATATTACATTTTTTCAGACTTTTTTAACAGTGGAAAGTCAATCATATATATAAGGAAGTCTCTTTTCAAAATTTAAGTCACCAGTAGCATTTTGCAATGCAATACTCGTAGATTCATGTGGATTACAGAAATATTACATTGGCCAGATCCATCTAGCTTTCCTAATCCAAATTTGGCATTTACGTGGTGATACTGTCAAATGTATCAGATTTATTTGATAAATGCACGAGTATGTGTCATTTCCTTGCCTTGTAAATAATTTTGTACATCTGGTATTTTGACATAAATTACACTATTTACTGTCGTTTTTACAAAATATGTATAAACCCTTATCTTTTTTTTTATTACACAGCAAATTTTGGAATATATTAATACTAAAAATTATAAAGAGAAAAATACACAAGAAAAATTTAGGCATGAAAGTTCTTTTGATCTATTAAAAATAACACTTGGATTAAACTGGATTTCGAATATAAAACGTTTTATTCATGACGAACACATTTTTACTTAACATTGTTTATAGCTTGAGATGTTTAGAATAAGCTTGGTATTCTTGAGTTTTGGCCTCACTCATATCTTTTAGAATCAGATTAACAAGTTATGAACGGAACATTGTCCTGAGACTTTTGAAAGTATATACATTATTCAAAACATCTTCATAAGCACGTTCTTTAACCATACACGAAAAATACTTTTATTATTATTTCCTATAATAAGTGAATACACGTTTAACTATGGTTTAAAACTTTTACAGAAACAAGCTAAATTTTAACTCACTTGTGAAGTCCAAATAGATCGACAAACATAAAGATTGCCGCAGAAACTTTCTGCTCAGAATCCAAAGAATAGGGGGAAAACTGAAAACTTTAAAAAAATATCGGTTAACTGTTTGTGACAAACAGCAGTTTATGTACTTAAAAATATATAAGGCAGTTACAATTAGTCTAAACTTTTATATTTACTCTAGGTACTGTATACATGCATAAAATAGTCCTAACAGTTCTAGATGCTTAAGTAGATCATAACTAAACTAGACACTTAAATTGGTCAGCATGTATTCTAAACATTTAAGACGGTTACAACTAATCGAACTACTGTGAGAACTACTCTATATGTTTAAAAATATCACATCAATTCTGTATGTTTAAAAATATTACATCAGTCGTTTATGTTTAATAATATTGTATCAACTCTTTTTTGTTTAAAAATGTCGCATCAAATCTTTATGTTTAAAAATATTACATCAGTAGTTTATGTTTAAAAATATTGCATCAGTTCTTGTTGTTTAAATATATTGCATCAATTTATTTTCGTTTGCAAATATTGCATCAAATCTATTTAGTTTAGAAATATTACATAATTTTTAAGATTAAATATATTGTATCATTTTTTATGTTTAAAAATATTACATCAGTAGTTTATGTTTAAAAATATTGCATCAGTTCTTTTTGTTTAAATATATTGCATCAATTTCTTTTCGTTTGAAAATATTGCATCAATTTTCTGTTTTAAACAAATTGCATCAAATCTATTTTGTTTAAAAATATTGCATAATTTTTAAGATTAAATATATTGCATCATTTTTTTATGTTTAAAAATATCACATCAGTTCTTTATGTTTAAACTATGGTATCAGTTCTTTACGTTTGAAAACGTTTTGCTTAAAAGTATTACATCACTTCTTTATGTATTAAGATGGTCACAAGTAATCTGGATGTTTAATATATCAACAGATAATTTAGATTTTTAAGATGATCAGACCCATACAAATGTCTAAGATGATTATACCTATTTTAAAACTTTTAAAAAGAGTCTCAATTATTTCAGATGTTTATGATGATAAAACGTTTTTTGTCAGAAGTACTCATAAAAGCATCTAAGAAATATAGAAAAAAACAATATGAAACTGAATCCCTAACAAATTTGTTTAAAATGTGGTTTTAATTTAATTTGATTATTTTGCTATAAGAGTTTTAGTATTGGTATTAAAGTTTCTTGACAATTATCGAATCAAAGATGTGAAAACGATAATATTTTGTAATTGAGTAAAATATATCTTTTACCTACAGGCTACATCTATTCTTCAGATGCTTTTAAGCATCATTCAATTTATTTATAATATTAACTACGTCTATTAAAGGTTTGTTTGTAGTTAATCACAAAGCAACATATAGGGCTATCTGTGCACTGCCCACCACGGGTATCGAAACCCGGTGGATTAAGGGAGAAATTATTACTTTATGAATTTTAGATATACATTTATACCCCTGTCGTTAAATTTTTATATTTATACAATTTTCGAGATAAAAAGGCTGAACACTTGGCGAGATGAAAGAAAATGTTTTCAAGGGGATAGTGAGTAAAGCTGTATTTAGGTCAATAAAGTGGTCTTATCTTTTTATTCCTAGGAACACATGTTAACGAATTCGTATTTCTATTTTCTTATTGTTGTAATTCTCAGCTTAGAAATACTGGGAGTGTTTATTTAGACCACACAAATTGAACGAACTGAAAGAAAACAGTAAGACAGCATACTCCATCAACGACTGTGTGTTGAGTAAGGATGGAGAATGTTTAATTTCATTTACTTCCATTTCCGTACACGTATTATGGTATGATAAGACTTCGAGCGCCACCTTGTATTTTTGTTCGGAACGACGAATTTTGTCGTATAACTACAAAAGAAAAAATATTGATTACAATAAGTATAAAATAAAATAATTCGTCCATCTTACGGATATACAACATTTCAAAAAATAAGTTTATCTGATCTTTAACAAGAACAACTACATATTGGTTTTATTTAATGGATAAGCCTAACATCATCACCTTTAAGACCACCAGTCGGAAAGGTTAGTACTGCCTGCACTAAACCAGTGTAAAATATTTATCTTAGATAACTACTCTTTCTTTAATAATTAGTAATCTCTAAACATCTTTTGATTCTGATTGTTAAATATTATTTTTTGATTCGGTTCTGAGGACTTATTAAGCCTTAATTTAATTCCTCAAGTCCGCCTCTGTGTGTTAAATACCGTGAATCATTGACAATCACCTGAAATATCACATTTGTTATATGATATAAATAAAAATCATTTTAATTGAGGTTAAATCGTTATTGCTCCGATTTCTATTTTATTAGGATCCTCCACACACACACATAATTGTAGATCATTCCATTTACTTATATATGCCAAATAATGAACGGATCGGTGGTGTGTCAGATAAAATCCTAACCCTATAAATGTGAATATGCTACCATGTTTTATTTAATCTACTAAATCAAAGTAAAGTCACAAACATCTCTGATCTTTAAATGGGCAAGTCAGTGACAGCCTTCTCAGCAAGAACGTGTTTATTATGGACTATTTCTTTGTTTACGCTTAGAAGATATCTGTCAACAGAGTTTATCACTAGTAAAAATTTAGAGGAAAACATCTACCACTAGAAAAATCTGTTCAGTGAAAACAGACCGAGAAAAAAAACAGTTGGAGAGACTCGTAAAGTACAACAACCTCAGCTTGTGTTCCCATTGAAAGGTTCCTTCAACAATGGTCTATACGATACGAAGCACGTTATGTAAACTGTCATATGATGGCCAAGACTGCCTGAGTTGCATCCAAACAAGGAAGAACTGCTGCAGTAATACTTAAACCTAAAACTATTGATGGACAATAAATTATTGGAGTTAGTGATCTAACCCTATGAGACTTATTTATAACTATTAAATACTAGGATTGAGGTAAAACAA
>NW_013666068.1:82485-83440 GCF_000517525.1 Limulus polyphemus | reverse complement strand
AGTTAGTGATCTAACCCTATGAGACTTATTTATAACATTAAATACTAGGATTGAGGTAAAACAAATATCACTTCATGAATTTTATATCCTGGTCGTTAAAACTGTATATTTATACAATTTTCGAGATAAAATTGAAGGGCTGAGTACTTGGCTAGTGGAAGTGGCGTAGAAAGAGGGGGGCAAGGGGGCAGTCGCCCCCGGGCGCAGGTGTGAAGAGGCGCAAAATTTATTCTGGCCTATAATGCCTGTTAATTAATAATTATGCCCTCCCGTAGGATATAGCGCAACTACCCAACGTTAAGTAAATACGACACAGTGCTACGTTATTTGTGTGTATTAAGCTTGCAGTTTTAACTTTTAAAAGCCGCCCCCTGAAATACAGTGAGACCGAACTGAAGTACAGAAGTAAATTGCACTATTCCATCATTCATCTGTGGATCAAATACAAGTCCTAGAGTACAACGTACAAGTAAGTGTATGTTCAACAAAAATAAAATACGAGATTGATGTAACATATTAACTGGTGTGCAAGATTGGCAATATATGCAACAGGCAAGGCCTAGATCTAGATTTAGTAAACATTATAGGCCTAATGTAGTGGTTTGTAATTGTATTGGTTGATTGTAAATCATGTCTTACACCAACTAATGTACTAGACTTTAGGTCTAATTGCAGTTATAACTTTATTTCTAGACCCTAGGTCTATCATCATGCAAATTGTAGCCTATATTATAGAAATACTTAGACCTATACTAACTATTAAACTAGGCATTGCACTGGGACAGATCTAATGACTATATTAATAGATCTATATGTAACATTTGTTCCAAAAGTTAGGCCTAATATATCTAAATCTAGAATTGATGAGGCAGGGTTATATCTAGATCTGGGTAGATTCAATATAAGGTGCTTTTAATCTTTGCACACAAATCTAAGGTCTAGTTTAGATGTATAA
>NW_013666068.1:70402-81662 GCF_000517525.1 Limulus polyphemus | reverse complement strand
GCCATTAAGTGGGTACTGAGTCACAAAACAAATAATCAAAACATTCAGAGGTGAGGGCGCCAAAAGTGTCTTTGCCTTAGTTCTGCTGCAAATATTTTCTTGTACCTTTCTCTATTAACTAGTTTTCGTGTGTAACAACATGTCATTTCCTTCTCTTGTCGGCTTTGGGAAAGTCAAACGTTCACAATTGTGCATATATTTTTGACCAACAACATTGCATCTTTGAATTAATGTTTTGTTATTTCGCTGGATAATCCAAAAACAAACACATGTATATTTTTCTCTTCCCCTTTGTTGTCCTATGTATAATTGTCTTGATATGCTGTTGTTTCTTCGAATTTTGAGACAGGTTAGCAGGAACGGAACTTTGGTATTTTCACTAGTAACAGTAGTACTTTTCTAGCTCGACCCAATGCTAGTCTCTTCAATTTCGTTTGATATGTTACTCAGCAAAAACTTTCATATAATGAGTACCAGAAATATAGTGCTTTTCATTAGCCATTGTTTTCATACCTTCACTGTATAACCACTTTTGAGTTACCACTGTTTTCATTTTCATATTTTTCCTATATTGTACTTCTAAAATTTTAGTTTCCATTCTTCTTCAAAATGACACTTGTAGTTTCTCATGTTCCCACCACGCTCTTATGTCGCTGTAGCCAAGTTTTGAGACTTGTTTGGTTTGTTTTGAACTTCGCGCAAAGCTACTCGAGGGCTATCTGCACTAGCCGTTGCTAATTTAACAATGATAAACTAGAGGGAACATCACCCATCGACAAATCTTGAGATACTCTTTCACCAACGAATAGTGGGATTGACAGCTATATTAGAACGCCCCCTCAGAGTTCAGATTCGAACCCGCGACCCATAGATTGTTAATTCTGTTTGGAAATTTCTAGATTCAAATTTTCATAATACATAAATGCACATATTTTTTGTGTGTTTCTAGAAATAAGAATTATAATTTTTTGTTCTATATGGTGGGAAGCAAACGCTCCGACCTCGTGTGCTGGAGTATGAATCTGAGGGTCTATGGTTCGTGTACCGTTGCCGAGAAATGGCAACCTGCGCTTTGGTGTTGTGACATGATTATAAAAATGATGTTCAAGTTCTTCTATTCAGTTAGAGATGCCGAAGTGTTGGCAGTTGATACTGTTAACTAGCTTCCTTCTCGTTAGTTAGTTAACTTGTAGTTATGTTGGCATTTGATACTGCTAATTAGCTTCCTTCCCGTTAGTTAGTTAACTTGTAGTTATGTTGGCAGTTGATACTGCTAACTAGCTTCCTTCTCGTTAGTTAGTTAACTTGTAGTTATGTTGGCAGTTAATACTGTTAACTAGCTTCCTTCTCGTTAGTTAGTTAACTTGTAGTTATGTTGGCAGTCGATATTGTTAACTAGCTTCCTTCTCGTTAGTTAGTTAGTTTGTAGTTAAGCACAAAGCTACACAATGGATTATTTGTGCTCTGCCCACCACGGGAATTGAAACCCGGTTTCTAGCGTTGTAAGTCCACAGATATACTGCTGTGCCACTGGGGGCCATTCTCGTTAGTGTATCAGCTCAAATTTGGGGACAACTAGCGCTTATGTAGTTTTCTGAGATTATCTGAAATAAACAGTCATTGGTTATGCACAGCACACGTGCTTAACTATAGGAAAGATACATAGGAGGTAATATTATAAATGTATTATAAACTTGTCTGCGTGATACATAACCAATACAAACAGTATATAATAGACAAAGTATATTTTTATTGATTTAACTTTTTAATTACTTTAATTGATATTTTGGTATTCTGAAATTCCAATTTTAAATCAACCTTTCCCAAAATTCTTAATATAAGTCTGTAATGTAATAGTGTAAAGGAAAAAAACGAGATGAGTATTGCTTATTTTACCAAAATTACCTTTGCATGATGTAAAGCTAGTCCACAATAAGTAGCAAATGTAGCAAAAGCTTCTTCGTCAGTTTTTGTGAAAGGTCCACTTTCTTTGTTCACCATCTGAACGACACCGATAACTCTACAAGCAGAAAAAAAGAAATAATTCTAACCCCAGGTAAAAGATGTTCCACCACATTTTACGTCGTTCGATGTCATCTGCTCCCATGTTACATGTTAAACAGCATAGGATGTCCAAGACAATTAAAATGTAGTCTAATTTACTCGATGCTGTAAGACCCTTTGTAGACTGGTCGTAATCTTAAGAAAACATGTCTTTGAAAAACAGGTTTTTGATTAGTTTATCATTATCATCTACTTCGTGTTTAGTATACTATTGGAATAAATTATATTTCTCATCTTCCATCACAAATGTTACACACAAGCATCCGTTTTATTTCTATCAAGAGTGGTAATACACACTACACTAACTTCATTCGTTTCTAATTACGAAGTCATTGCGTTCTTATGATTTACTTTACTTATGATGAAGATGGATATATATTATATTAACTTTTTACTGAGATGAATAAGTGTTATAAACTTAGTTATTTCTGATAAAAATAGACATATACAATACACTTGCTTCATGTTAATAAAGGTGCCAACCTTACTTTCTTCATTACAGAAAATATTAGGCAATCATGATAACTTTATTTTTGAAAGCACACATAATAGGCTTACTTGTTTCTAATGAAGATTGGCATGCACAGCAGGCTACGTGTTCGGTAACCAGTCTGTTGATCTACTTTCCTATTGAAAGATATATATATATATATGTATATCACTAACGTGAATTGTAGATTACATATTAGCATTTGGTATAGTAAGATGACAACTTTAATTTACTTATATTTATTTTCAAAACATAACCTCTAAATATGATAGGGGAATATAATAGTGAACACTACACTTTACAAAACAGCTAAAACACAGTCGCAGTTTGTTGCATTACAACTACAAAGTCAACCATTTTCATAAAATCATTTCAAACACCGTGTCAGTTTATTGTTATGCACATCAGGCTCTTGATCGTCGAACCTATAGTATGAGATGCAAAAGACTGATTGTTTAGCATATATTGTAACGAATTTGTTGTTATATATTTATTTTAGTATCAACGTTTGTTTAGATATGTATTGCGAAACTCCCGCCTATTCTCCAAAGTTGCAGAAGATTCTCGAGAGCAAAAATCAACAATATATCTATATACTTAAACGTTTAAATATAGCTCAGTATTTTTATATAATCTGAATTTTTTTAGAAACCTTCCCACGCCTATAAATACAACCAACGCGCCGCGCCAAAGAGAGTGTCTATTAGTAGTTCGCTATAATCAGTGTGCTATAAACTTCGAAAGCTATAACTGTGGTTGTTATAACGCTTATCAATCGGAAAACTTCAGATATTTGACCAGAAATCTTTACATTACAATTTTCTAGCATTACAATTCATTTAACTTCAGTGGATTCTCATCGGACATTAGTATTTTTACGAAAACATTACCTAACTTCAACGGTGGAAAATTCTGCGTGTGTGTGTGTGGCAAAGGACAAAGCTAGCTAGCTTCCCGGCGAATCGTACCTACATCAACTCATAATTAACTCGCTCATCGTGAACCCTCGATAAGATATCGAAGAAGTTCCAGACTAAAAGTAAAAGGAAGACTTTATATTGTTTGTAAGTTTGTGAAACTTTTGTTTATAAATCATTGTTTGTAATAACTGTTATTGTAAATTGTATTGTTGTGTGTATATTAAAACGTATTTGTGTTAAAAACTGTGTGTATCAATCTTGTTGGCAAATATCGTAAACTGACTATATATCGTCAGTTATTTAAATACAAATCCAAAGCATAATTGAACTACTAAATTTAAATTATCAGTTAATTCAATTTCAGACCATTTAAAATTGTAATACATAATATATATATATATATATACACACACACACACATATATATATATACACACACACATATATATATATACACACACACACACATATATATATATATATACACACACACATATATATATATACACACGCACACACATATATATATATATATACACACGCACACACACATATATATATATGCATGTATATTGGTCTTGCACAATATTTTCAAATTTAATACGTTGAGGTGAATCATAGACATTGAACTATGCCAGCCTAAAATCAAAGAGGCCAACATTCGCGGGCAAATGCAACATGGCCAACTTTGACAGCAGAACAATCGTGAAAAACAAAGAACAGTTGAAAACTGTGTATATCATTGCTTGGAATTTGCAAGGAGGTATCTTTGTACAAGACCTCTTGTAAGTTGGTTGTCATAAAAATGAATAGTTCACGAAAACCCCAAATTTTGCTTTCCTTGCTGAAAAATTAAGCAAGAGACAAAAGTTCCAAAATTATCCATATCTCTATTTGGGATCTACAAGGAGTAACTTTGTAAATCCCACTAAAATTGGTCAAAATCCAAGAAATAGACCAAAAATCCTACAATTATGCTTCTTTTTATCCCTGATTCTGTAAAAAAAGGACGCAAAATGGGCAAATCCAATTTTTTATGTCAGTGTGTTGAACACACAAAATTTTTTATTTGTGCCAATTTCTAGCTTGATTGCTGTAAATATGACCAAACAGGGGCCCCCCAAAAATAACTTTTTGTGTTGTTTGGCTTTTGACCTCATAAAATCGTTAAAAAGGCCTAACTAAAACAAAAATGTTTTCTGGGCGTATTGAATCAATGTATAACCCTATCAAGTTTCAAGTCAATCCGCTGAGAAATGAAGTAATAACAGTCGATTGAAAAATGTTTGGAAGAAGAAGATAGAAGAAGAGATAATAGAAAAACATTATGTCTCTCTGCGGAGACATTAAAAAAAAAGACTTTTCAATTTTTCTCTGATATGATGAATTGTTTGGACACTTGAAGTCGATTTATCATAACAGGCTGTTGCAAATTAGCTACAAGATTATCAGTGCATCGCTAGCAGAATGTGAAGCCACTTCTAAATCAATGGTACATTTATTCTGACCCCTGGACGAACAAACCATCATCCACAGCACAAACAGATGATTATTATCTATTAATTCTTGCTTACTTCAATCGTAGGTTACCAACTTCGAGGCTGACTTAGATGCTCGTAGCCGAAACTAGAGCCATCTCAGTAGATAGACGTTTAGAAACAGACTTCAAAAGGATTGTTTCTATGCCAGACGCCAAATAAGCTGCATTTAGCTCAAAGCAAAGCACTCCAGGACCTTAATAGCACTCTGATTATCGGTATGCAGCATCACTGCCAGTTTGCTCTTGCTATTCATGATGATCATGCTCGAAATTGAAGTGAAATATCCTGAATTTTAAAGACGTAAAACAACATCTGTTACATGTTCACTTACAATCGTAGGCTAAATAATCAATTACATGATTGATCATCAGAAGCCTGATACGCATAAAAATAAATTGAAAGGGTACTTAGCATTATCTTATAAAACTGTTTTGACTAGTCATAGCTTTACACTACAAATCCCGATTGTGTTTAGTTTGGTCCAGTGTAGTGTATATTTAGTAGAAATAATGCCTTTTAGTAAATTCTGCTCAGGAATTTCGCATTCATCGCACATTTAGCTTGATAATTCTGTCTGCGAAATACAATTCTTTTCTGATTAATCAGTTACAAGCTTACTTTGTAGTTTACAGCTGCTTTACTTCATCAACCACCTTCTGGGGAATTTGTTTAGAGTTGCATAGAAGTGCTATGAAATCACATACCACAACTGGCGGCTTAAATATAACATCTGATGGGTATATTCTGTCTGAAGTATGTTTTCTTAGAGTCTTGATAAATATCAATACATTATATTTAACTGTAAAATATCTTAAAATTTGGAGATGTCTTAATTTGCTACAACTGTAATTATATAAAATGTTAAAATACTTATCTGATCCACTGTGTTGTGATATTAAGTTTAAGTTTTAGTATTACGTTAACAGACAGCTCGGTCAATTCATTCGAAAATGTCGATGACACAAATCTTGTTTAGTTTTAATTAAAGATGAAATTTAGTTAAAATTTTCCCATGAGTGGCAAAGCATTCTTATTTACACCAGAGTTTTCATTTCGTTTTAGCTTGTGTACATATTAAAGGAATAAAATATCACAATGCCTTAAATATAATTAATGAAAGGAATCTTGTCATAATGACTATAGAAGATTTAATATAAAACTATACATTGTTATCTTCTCCGCCAGATAGCAAATCGAATAGAATAAAGTAATCATTTGCTCATCTACTACAAAGGTACTGTTAAGCACAAGAACGATAGTTATTAAGAGCACGTTTAGAGCTTTTTCTTTTCTTACCTATTAAACCTGTCATCATCGTAAACATCTGGAATGTTTAAGGAATTTCCTGTCAGTGCTACGTGGCCAGCAATTCCCTTCCCTATTGGAAACCTAAACAGAAAAAAAGAATAACCTTACTTGTGAACCAATAATAAAAGTTACGTTTCTATGTCACGGATAATGAAATTGTATTCTTCGATGACATTTAATCAGAAAAATATTAAAAATATCTACTCGTTCTTATATTGCTGTTACTCACATTTCTCTTGTCCAGCATACAGTTTCAATCCTAGCATAGTGCTATTTAGAGCATAATATAGCTTACAGAGAAATACAAAAAAGATAAAATGAAATTATCATCAATCCTGACAAAGCGGTAAAAAACAATTCATAAACAGAATAAAATGTTCTGGCCATGTCGAGCCCTGTGAGCAATAAGAGTATCAGTCAGTTCCTAAAATGGGTGGTATGGAGCTGCTAACTGACTGTATTTCCTATGGTCTGTAGTTAAAAATTAGGAAAGGCGGCAGGTAGTCTTAGTAGCTTTGCCATAAATAGATAAAAACAATACAACTATAAATTAATTCACTAAGTGTCTCTTGTAGCAATATCAATTTCGAAACAAGCATGTTTCATTAAATCAATAATAAGAATTGACCAACACTTAACAACACTACAAACAACTATTTTATAACATTAGCATTCCCCTGGTAGTTTAGCGGAAAGCTTGAAAAACTACACTCCGGGTTCGATCCCTACAGTAGACATAGCACATACCACCCATTGTGCATATTTGCGCTTAACAACAAACAAACCAAATTTTACACCAACAAAATTCAATCCAAATGTTGGCTCTTAGCTGAAGTTCGCAGTTAACTTTTTAGACAATGATAACTATTATACTATAAAATGTATGATATTTTGAAATTTATTGATTACACGCAATAAAGATAACTGAATTACTTAGTTATAATAGTTAGCATATGTTAAATTAGTATTTGCATTTCCAACCAAGATGAAACTTTATGCAACATAATACAGTGTTTTAAAAAGGTCAGATCAGAGACTCCAAAGTTCAAACATAGCCTTCTCTAACTTAAAGCTTCTGACCAGTCAGAATAACAGGACTGACTATCTCAACTATAACACCTCCATACATGGAAGTGCGAATCTTGCTATGCAGTATATCGTGACTCGATCTTTTGAGCCACAACTTGGTATACTAGCCACTAGGCTTCGATCGGCCGAGTGCATTAAAACATGTTAGGAAACAGATTAGTAGTTAATACCAGCACAAAATATTTACCTATTTTTTCTAAAATACACACTTCTTTCGGTAGCTATTTCGGTATCAATTCTTTATAACACCCGCAATAGTTCAGCAATCCAAATAGCCGTTTGCTTAACAAGACATTTACAACAGTTAATTAAATTTTGTAGTTCACAGTACTCATTTGTTTAACCAGCCTTTATGGAAACCGCTAACGTTTAGTAATTTAAAACTAAATCTACTTCCGCAAGGTACCCGAACGTGTTCTGTTTCAAAATTAAGAGTAACAAACATTTTTAATTCTTGTTTTTCAAGTTCATATGTAAATCTGTGTTGTAGCCTATAGAGCGCATAATTATTATCGTGATTCATAGCATGTGCACGTTTTACTGACGCCACGTTGCAACGTTAAGTGTTTCTTACATGATATCATTTTAGTCTACTGACTGAATGACTGACTGACAACACACTATTGTATAGTGGTGTGAGTGGTTAAAAAAGATTACCTCTTCAGGCGACCCTCGGCCCTCTTTCAACTACTGTGCATGTTGCAATTGTAGAATAGTACGGAACTCGTAACAACACTACAGCAATTGCAGTTCCCCCCCCCCCCCCCAATATGAAACTTTGTAGAATGGACAGCAACTGCCTGTTATAGACACATAACTGTAAAGGATGACGTTTCGAAGGTCTTCAGCCTTTCGTCTTCAGTATCAAATAATACATACTTGAACTATCTGACTTCCTAAGTATAAAAAGCAGAGATTTTTATTACTAAAGAAACTAAACGGCGAAGATGGTTTGTCGCTCTTCATCATCAACCGTAACTAAACTATTTTAAAGATTATCAGGTTTGTCTAACCATTAACCTTATAGGTTACGATAAGAGGATAAGCATTACAAAGTTCGGTTGATCACACAAAGGGAGTTTGTAGTTAAGCACAAAGCAACACAATGTGCTATCTGTGCTCTGCCCACCACGGGTATCGAAACCCGGTTTCTAGTGTTGTAAGTGCGAAGACATACCGATGTGCCACTGGGGGGGGGGGCACACATAAAGAAAGAGACGTTGTTTTTTTTTATACCGAAAACACCACAAACGCTATGTTTTGAAAACTAATGGTATACACACAATTCCCCTTTCCAAATAAACTCTATCAACAAAAAAACAATAGTAACAGCTATTATTTTTTGAATGATATGTATCTGTAGCATGATGTAGAACATTTACTTATCGACTTGTGTAACAATAATACCATGAAGTTTCAAATCATTGGTTACTTTCTCCGCCCACCAAATCTACTGTAAGAAATCTTATTATTCCGTGAATGCTAATCCATAAATTAATCAATTCAACAAAATGGACCAACTGAATGCTACATTCCGGATTTAAACTTTCAGATTAGTGTCCTTAACTTTTAGTTTTTTTATGGATATGAAGAATATAAAATTTCCAGATAATAGATCTTTCGAATATGATCATGAAATATGTTAATAGATTAGGAGGCAATTTTATAATCATGTCTTTTCTTGCCGTATTTCGTTCGAAGCTTCTAAAATGGTCTTGGCAGATTCATCCTCTTGGTCTCCGCTGACGTCAAATATTCGAGCATACAATTCTTTAGAGCGTCTGTCTACCAGAAAAAGGGAAGCCCGGTCGGCGTTTACAAGTTTCTGTGCGAATGTCTGTAAAACAATATATATAAAATATTTCAATAACCAACAAGGCCAACAGGTTTAAAATCAGCAAGAAAGTATATAGAAAGTGAAAATATTGCTTAGAATAAGTGTTTTAGTATAAATACTTCTGTTCTATTTAAAGATGACACACACATGTAGAGTAAGGCAAAAATTGCCTATTATCCGTGATAACAAATTAAATATTATGGTTTAGGCTTATATCAATTCTAGTTTATATAAAACCCCAGGAAAATCTTGATATTCTTTTTCATATTTCTAGATTTAAGGTACGTTTTAATTTGATTTCATATTTGACAAATCAAACATTTCTGCTCTCATAACACAGGCCTGTGAATTATAACATTTAAACTTATTAGTTCAACAAAGCATCAGTTACATTTTTCACACAACACAAATGAATACAGTTTGTAACCGAAAACGTTTGTGTACAGTCCTTGTATTTCGCAGAGCTCAGTAATATATATAAATGCTGTATCAATTTTGCTATATGAAGTTGACAATTGTAATGTGTCCTACCATTTAAGATTAAACAAAAATTTGTAAATAGTTGATGTTATCAATGAAAAATTTCTTGCCAAAATCTCCCAATTTTGTTGTTATTACTATTTATCACAATAAGTTATGGTCTACAAAAAAAAAACATATATTCTTTCACATTTCATAAATCCAACACATTTGCTGTACAATGTTTATTATTATAGAATATAGTTTACAATTAAAAAATAAATTGTATGTTCACTATACTTTAAGTCTCATTTAAATAACGAAAAACTACTTTATCTATTATTTCACTTGATATTATGATACAAAACAATAAATGTACATTCATGACATTTTCTTCCTCAAGATTTGATGGTCCTAAAAAGGACCTTTAATTACAAATCAAGTTATTATGTAAAATCATTATATTCGGATGAGGAATATCCGTCGTGTTCATCTTCCAGACGGATCTTCATTTACAAAACATGATGCTGATTTCTCTGTACACCCATCGTATGCGTTTAGTATTTATGACAGATTGCCAATGTGTTTATGACCTTCACTCTCTTTACTATTTGTATGATGACTAATGGTTTAATAGACATACTAACCAAGGAAGAAAGGATCCTTGAACCGAACTTCATAAAATTTAAGTTCAAGAAAAACGTATACCAATATATTCAATATATCCTGTAGCGTGTATGTTAGTGGCTAATCTTAGCCTTTTATGCTAAATTTGACAGAGACAGAATATAGTACAAGCATCATCACGAACAAAGTTGTCAAAGATTATATAAGGAAGAATTTATTTTTTAATGTAAGAGTTTGTCTATGATCGATTAAATTCTACTTGTTACTTTTATTATGTATGATTTCTACGTACACCTTAAACCTACATCAACTTTACAAACACATGAAATATGTACGAGATTTACGATTTCCTTTTAGAATACAACTAATAATATTCGTATACAGAGTTAGTTCTTTCCAGATGGTACTGATAACATCGGTCACAAGTTCAGACATATCCTAATTTATAATATCAGTCTCCAACAAACTGTCTCAAGTTCAGTCAAACCTAGGTCACTTTTCAAATATATATATATATACCCTGTCCATTTCATCGCTAATATCATAGGCCTGTAAATTTAAACTCCATAAAAGTTGTTTTGGTTTTAATAACAGATTTTCCATAATTCAGCTACCCAGATTTCGAAAATAATATTCAATATTCATTTTTTTATCACGTAAAGATTTTTAACAAAATGTCATAACGCAATACATAAAAGAAAGACCACAACATGTAGTTTTGAGACTAAAAGACATAGATTTCACACAAGCACACTCACAAAATCAGGATGAATGAGGATACATATTCGTCTGACATCAATCTTCTTCCTTTTTCTTCAGTTAATTTATATTTTTGTTAACGAACATAATAATAAAAAAATGTTCATTGTGGTAAACGAAATAATAATTTTATCTAAGTAAGATTTTTTTTCCTTCCCGATTTGTT
>NW_013666068.1:60041-70326 GCF_000517525.1 Limulus polyphemus | reverse complement strand
AACAAATCGGGAAGGAAAAAAAATCTTACTTAGATAAAATTATTATTTCGTTTACCACAATGAACATTTTTTTATTATTATGTTCGTTAACAAAAATATAAATTAACTGAAGAAAAAGGAAGAAGATTGATGTCAGACGAATATGTATCCTCATTCATCCTGATTTTGTGAGTGTGTTTGTGTGAAATCTATGTCTTTTAGTCTCAAAACTACGTGTTGTGGTCTTTCTTTTATGTATTGCGTTATGACATTTTGTTAAAAATCTGTACGCGATGGAGAAAAATGGATATCATTTTCGGATTCAGCGTACAGGAGTTACTGTAGAACATGTAAAAATTTCAAGACAATAAAACCATCACAGGCCTGTATAATCAGACTGAAACAGTTCTACTACGTGGAAGAAAAAAGACGAACTAACCTCTAAACGTAAGCATATCGTAACAGATATTTCTTTTCTTATAAATCTATTGTTAGTTTTTGTTTCTATTGTATAGTGATGTTTATTTTCAGTCATATTCATTATCTTAATAAATAACGCTGTTGTCTTTTACTAATTATTTATGTATTTTACTCTACTTCTACTGGAAAGAAAAAAAATGCTATTGACATTAATGAAATAACGAAAAAGAACAAATTCGGTGTTCTAGAAGAACCAGTAAAACAGATAAAAGAAATAATAGTTAGGTTCCTCTACTATTATACAACGTAAAGAAGCATCTGATTCATCTCATGTCTATCCTATTCAGAACAAGGTTAAACCACTCTGTCAATTTATGGGAATAATTTGAATATTCATAGGTGGTTCAAGGACAAGACTTTGGAAAAGGAAAATTATATCCAATCAAGGAATTCATAATTGTTTTTTCAACAGAATGGGAGGAATTTAAACAGTAGATCCCAACCATTAGTGTAGCTGTACAGAACAAAATGTTGTCCTTAAAAGACGAAATCGTTTAATTCTTGTGTTAATAATATCCTCTCTATTTTGTTTACGTATTGATTTGATTATCATGGTATTTATATGATATCTGATAAGGTTCTCCTTTGTTTTATCAAAATCAGAATGGCAGGATTTATGTGCACAGCTTTGTCATTATGATACTTATTTAAACACTATAGTTCATAATGAAAAGTAATTGAATAAACACACTAAACCAATTCTTATTCATATATACACTGAATAAGTGTACCCTATTTTACAAGTACTGAAGAATGAAGCGTGTGAAATCGACGATCTTGGTCAAACTTATCATTCTTGTAACACATTAAATCATTTGAGATCTGCATTGACAAGAGTGAATAAACTTATTGTTCAATCTGTGTTTGATCAAAGAGTAGCACAGTTAAACTTATCAGGCCTTATCAATGAAACTTTCTGCAATACTGTAAGAAATTTTGTTTTGTTTGGAAATTCGCGCAAAGCTACACGAGGGCTATCTGCTATCCATAATTTAGCAGTGTAAGACTAGAGGGAAAGCAGATAGTCATCATCATCCAACGCCAACTCTTGGGCTACTCTTTTACCAACGAATAGTGAGATTGACCATCACATTATTAACGGCCTTCTGGCTGAAAGGGCGAGCGTGTTTGGTGGGACGGAGATTCGAACCCGCGACCCACAGATTGCGAGTCGAGCGCCCCAACCACCTGGCCATGCCGGGCCCTCTAAGAAATGACGACTTTACCGAAATAATACGTATGCAACATACCTTTAAAGATTTGAAGAACAAGATATTCCTCGTTTTTATTGATGATTGGAAAACCACTTCAAGAGTGGAATAGTTTTGTTTCGTCCCTACTGGACACCGTTTCCTTATATACGTGGAAAACTAGGGTACCGACTGTTGGAGCGCTTGTCTACACTAGCCTGGCATGGGCAGATGGTTAGGACGCTTGACACGCAATCTGAGAGTCACGAGTTTGAATCTCCGTCCCACCAAACACGCTCGCCCTTTCAGCCAGGAGGCCGTTAATAATGTGATGGTCAATCTCACTATTCGTTGGTAAACGAGTAGCCCAAGAGTTGGTGGTGATGACTAACTGCCTTCGCTCTAGTCTTTTACTGCTAATATAGGGACAGCTAGCGCAGATAGCTCTCGTATAGCTTTGCGAAAAAATCAAAACTAAAAACAAACTTGTCTACGCTTTTTGTATTCTTAGAAGCTTTTGCAGACAGTCTCAGCATGAGATCTCGAGGCTGCAATTGAACATGGGTCAATGAATATTTTATTCTTTTTGTCGACGAAAATAGACAGTGCAACAACAGTAGGTATTAGTAAAGTGAAGTGTGAATTTAAGAAAGACCTGTATGGATGATTCACAAGAAAACACAGGCCTCTTTTATGTCTTCGATAAGCCATCTTGCAGGTTTACTATGAATGCTTAACTATGAACCAAAACAATTGATCTAAAATCATAATCCCCTATCTAATACTTGAAGTATTCTTAATAGATACTAGAAACATTCTGTTCATGTGTCTGATTGAGTAGAAAGTATACAGGAGTTGCACGCTAACTGAAATGTACTACGCTTGTATGAAAGTTAATTTAATTTTCAAAATCCTGTACTTTACTGTCCATACATGTTTCAGCTTATTTGATTACTAAATATCAAAGGTTATCGAGCTTTCAGGTTGCCAGTGGTACTTGAACCTCGGATAAATTTGAAGAACATAATCCAAACTGTAAGAGGGGTGATACTGAAGAAGTTAGACTATGGAAAAATATTGGTAAGTTATATTTGTAGACAAGAGTAGTCTTAAACTACAAATATGTAAGTTCCAGACAGGAAGTAGAAAGTAACAATTTGAAAATAGAAAATAGCTTTTTAATATACCCTCAAAGCTTGAGAAACAGAATGCCATGAATGTATATTTAGCTTGCTTGTTTGAAGTTAAGGACAAAGCTACACAATGGGCTATTTGTGCTCTGCCCACCACGGGTATCGTTACCCGGTTTCTAGCGTTGTAAGTCCAAAGACATATCGCTGTGCCACTGGGGGGCATAGACTTAGCTTTCTATTTTATGTGGTGTGAATGAATAGATAAATTCGTTGTTTACTAACTATTAAGTTCAGTGACATATAACTTCCATTCTGGGATAGTCAAATTAGTTATGGATTTCAAGTGCATGATATGTTTTGTAGAGTTTCTAAGTGAAGAAACTTTTCATGATCATGTTAGCTCGAATCACTTTGTGAAATGTCCTTTATGTGATTTATTCTATTTGACTAATCACATGCTAGAACAAGTATTTACTGCAGGCATTATTACATTGGGCTGTAGGTCAGTATTTTATAAACTGTTTGTAGTTGTCGGAAATTGTATATTAGGGTATCTAGTTCTTAAAGTTTTGTTAATAAATGTTTTAGTAGCTGTGACATTGTTATATCTGTGATTTTACTTATTTATATTAATGATATCTGCTTAATAGATATTGGGCTATGATGAAACATATTTTTTAATAATAAAATATAAATGGATACTTTTATTAGATGTTCAAACATATTTATTAGCAACTGATATTTATGAGATCCGAAGCTTGCTAATATCTATAGAAAGTATTAAAAGGTAACAAAATTAGAATTTTAAAGTCAAGTTCTAGATTCTAATATATAAGCAAATTTTACTTTCATGAAAAAAGCAGTTGAGTGTGGCTATCTGGTAACCACTTTTCTATTAAATCCAGTTACCTTTTTAAGGATTATATTGATACTTTTCTTATAAAAAAGCATAATGCATATTCTATAATAATAAACATCGTACAGCAAATGTGTTGGATTTATGAAGTGTGAATGAACAGATGTGTCGTTTTTTGTAGGCCATAACTTTTATTGCGAGAAACAGTAAAAACAATGAAATTAAGAGATTTTGTCAAGAACTTTTTTTATTCATAAAATCAACTATTTACAAATTTATGTTTAATATTCCATGGTAGGACACATTATGATTGTCAACTCCATATAGCAAAATTGATAAAGTATTTATTTGTTACTGAACTCTGCGAAATACAAGTATTGTACACAAACATTTTCGGTTATAAACTGTGTTCATTTGTGTTGTGTGAAAAATGTAATTGATGCTTTGTTGAACTAATAAATGCAAATGTTATAATTCATAAGTAAATTATCAAGTAAAGACTACATAATTTGAGTAAATAAGCAATTATGTCACCGTAATACAAGAAAACTGTAATTTTGTCCTATATAACTCAAATAATTTAGTTGTACTTGTTTGAAATTTTTGTAAATTATATAAATTGTATATCAACGAGTTCACCAGAAGATAAGTGTTTGCGAAGTTGAAGTGTGTACAGATTTAAAGAGTAACATTTATATATATATAATAGAAAAAGTTATGTTTTGTTCTATACAAATTGTGTAGTTTGGATTATGCGATTCATTTATCCAACCTTTTCGCACATGTTAAATTACAAACGTGATTAACATCACTAAAATAACTGATCATCGAAATACACAAAACCTTTAAATATGTAATCACTCAAGAATGATCTATTGGTAATACATCAAGGATGACTTAGGTTTATGGAATCGTATTCCTTTTGCCTCTAAGTCTGTTACTTCATTCATTAACTACTCATAATAAAGGTTACGTATACATTGATCTTCTACCCACCACACAGAAGCTAGTCTTATACTCCCAACTGTAATATGAATCATAGCCAAAGCCATTTTCGTTAGATCGCTAAACAATATTAGTGCGAATTAGAAATCTGTGCAGTACAATCGATTTTGGGGGAAGAAAGTTTATATTAAATAGGCTGTCTACTAAAACCACAAAGTTCTGTGAATTTTAAGTGTATGGTGCGTTTTGTACTTCATGTGAATGTTGTATAGTGTTGCTATTTCAAATAGTTTCTATGATAGTAAAGTGACTGGTTAAACAATAAATCATTTATTTAATATATTTAATTGTAGCAAAATGATTTAATACAGAGTTTATTAACCAGATTTTAACATTAGATATACGCATGAAAACAGAGTTAATACGTAGTGGTGTAGCTTAAAAATACGTTTAATCCATAAAGCCAAACATTATATCTAGTGAAACGTGCGTTATAGTTGTATATTGACTTATAAAGCAAAACATTAAGATTATATGTTAAATTACTGCGTGTGATAGATATTTAATGATTTTATATAGTTATGTTAATATGAAAAATCCGTCCTTTTCAGGACAGGTGGTTGTACAAAAGCATGTTATCAGAGCCGTAGCCTCAGTAACTTTACGGAGGGGGAGGGGGGAGCAAGATTGACAAAGACATCGAGTCTTAACAAGGCGATAGTTACAATCATCTTTATAATAACGCGCGCTCGTGCGCGCACACGTACACACACACACATATATTTATACGCGTATGTTGAAATTATCAGTTTTAACCATTAATATATCCATGTATGACTATAACTTGGTTCAGTGAATACAAAGTGAAAAATCAATGGAAGCCGCAAATTACACTGTACTTCAGACTAAAAATACTTCATACATTAAGGCAGGGATAGTAGCAGAGAGAAGTTGAATTGACTGAAAACACTCAGGAGAAGATATAGAGGAGGTGGGCGCTGCATTGGTGTCCTAGGGCAACGTCCTTGTGAGAGTTTCAAGGGGGTTTCACCACCTTGAAGTTGAACTGCTTTTACACTCTGAAATGCAATTAGAGCCATTATCTGGAGCATATTGATCAAAGAACTGTGTTGTTAAAAGATCATATACATCAACTAAGTTATTCATGAAGCAGTAACTTTGGCTCATGAGATTTAATAAACAGAATTGAGACTCAAGATCTCAGGCTTCCAGTATTCTTTATTCTAAGTCCAATATTTTAGTATCAAGTCACTTTCATATTTCCGTGCAGATTCAGCTACGAAGAAAGTTTATATTTTACGTGTAAAAATTAGCTAACTGTGAACGCATCATGTAGGCCTGAAATTCACTTTTTCAAAAGTTTTCTAATGTAATTCAAAATATTCTGGGAAAACTCAAGTACTTGTTCAAATTCCATTAAAAAATCGTAACAGTTTCTACATAAATTCAACAGCAGTCAATACCACTAGGCACTACTGAAATGTAATTATGATGTAGATTTATATCAAAATACTAGTAGATCTAGTCCAGGATTTTTATGTTAGATTAGGCCATATTATTGCCCTGTAAGCCTCCTCCTCAGTACCCAACGTTACCATGCTTACGATGACATCGTATTTTGTTAACTTTAAGTTTAGTTTTACGACTTACAACTAACTAGGCTACGTCACTCACAGTTTAGGTCTATAAATACATAATAAAGTGGTTATAGATCTAAAAAAAGTTTGATCACTTTCATAACTATGTACGGGAATTACTTTAAACGGATCATCACTAAATTGTGCATAAAACACTTACGAAAATCTCACATGTTCAACAACAACATATGTCCGCCATGATGTGATGCATACTACACTTCGGAAAACCACTGATTAACTATATTATTAATATATGCATGCTGGTCTACAATATTTCCGAGTTTCCCGAAGTTGCATATCGGTAAGAGTTCGTCTGAATGTTTCAAAGTAAGCATACATTTTTAGCAGCCGTTTATTCAATAGTTTTGGGTATTGAAATTAAAAAGTCAGATTTTTTAGTTTACTAATATAATTTTTTCAGTTGACAGAAATCCGTCCCGAGACGGAATTCTGCCTTCCCTATAAATTAAGGTTGGCCTTCTAAATGAAATGAGAATTTTTTGGAATTACACACAGTTCATAATTTGTAAACACCATGTTTTATTTATGCTCAACAAAACTGGTGAGCTAGTAAAGAGTTTGAAAGTACTGACATAGGCCTACAATTTCAGGAGTACTCTCAAGTTCGACTTCTTGGAATAAATTGTCTTCAGAGTTGGTTAGTTTACTTTTTCTGGGAACTAACATCAATGCTAGTCCACTGAGGCGATATTCAGTCCTACTTCTGCTGGTCCTCAGATTAAGGTGACGGAGGACTGAAAAAGACTGCGCACAAGCAAGCTTACTCACAAGTGTAGAGGGAAAATGCAGAAAACCCTGCGGGAAAATATTCATGATAACATGCAGCAAAGGTTCCAACTACATCCTTGGGGCGATTGCCAACTGGCACATCAGCTTCCAATTCTTAATTTCCACTTCAAAATGTTTGTCCTTTGGAAGAAACTTTTCATAATACGAAATAAATCTGATACATATTGTAGTAATGATTAAATTTTTCTCGGAACAAGGGCATCAGCAGTAATCAAGCTCTAAACGTTGTGTTTACTTCTGAAACTACATGACCTATGAAAAGATAAAACACGTTGATTCTGTAATAATCTTTGGTACTCTGTGACCGGAGTCGTTGTAAAGCAGATGTATGAGGTTTAGTAACCTCAATATGAATTACTTTTGCCACGGATTTGATACAAGTCCATAATTTGTCCTAAATATCGCTTGATCTTGCTTTGTTGATAGCCTGTTTGCACAAGTTAGCATCTGAATATGCTTTGGCTGGCAGTGAATTAGTGACTGAAGTGAAATAACTTAGTACAAACTGTGCCACATAAAGACATGCAAGGAAATGCCCATCAATCATTATCCTGATATAAGAATATGCATAATTGCTACTGGAGCATCACCAATGCTCTCGTTTTAAATACTTTCCAATGCAGCTAGGACAGACTAATATTTGGCTATCATGCTGACAGAGTATAAACCCTAGCAGTCCAACGGGTTGATAAAACTTGGACGCTGTCTCCCTCTTCAAACTCTGCTTGATTGCATCATTTGAGCTATAGAACTCCTCCTTATCTTTTTTCATCACCTTATAGTAATTCGTCGAAATGTTCTTGCGTTCCCTTGTTTATAGATGTCTGTTTATCTACAACTAGAAAAATCTCTATTTGCTTTGCACTTTCACCAAGAAACCACATTAGCTTCACCACCTTGTCAAATAAATCGCGTATCTTTGGATAACTTACTTTTATTTTGCTTGTAATTAAGCACAAAGCTACATAATCGGCTATCTGTGCTTTGCCCACCACTGCTTGCTGATATATATATGTTCAGTTCTGCTTTCATGATTGTCTAAGTAATGTCATTCCTTACAACAGCTCTTTTCCAATTTTAAAACCCTGTTTAATAAATGATCCCAAAACACAGACAGTAGCAGAAAAATGCATTGTAATTTTTTACACAATATTGTAGCGAAGGTCTGTTGAGTTCCACGCTACATTACACTTTCTCCCATTCCTGACTAGAACATTAGAGTTTGCAGGAGGTTGAAATTTTGCATTCTCACTAAGAAAATGCAGAAGATAAATTTCATTTGAACATTACTTAGAGGTAGAATTTGCTGGATCATAATGATGTTCTCATTTCTGAAACAACAATTATTGCATCTCAATGTTATATTGAAAATATAGCTTCACATCGGCATTTCAACGATACAGTTAATACAATTGAACTATAGCAAGGATCTACTACTGCTTGCAGAAGTTGGGGAATATCAAATTTACAGTAAATTACCAGGCCTGGATTACTTATATTCGTTCAATTTGAGACACTGTCAAGTCACAATTGCTGTCATCCTATGGATTCTAAAACAGGTGGTATACACACTTTTAGACTTAGATTCCTCAGTTAGGCTTACATAGCTCATTCGAAATTTTTTCATACTAGTATGTATATTTTAGGACAATATTTGCTCTTATCATACTACTTAACCAAGATCATTTAGTAATTAATTGATCGTAGTCAGTCTAATAAAAGCTGAATTAAGATAATAAATCAATGAACTCATGTTTAAGCTTAGACCTAATTTATTTCCAATGGTCGAAACCTCAAAGGATGGATACTGACATGAATGAAGAAAAACAAACTAAAAAATATTTATCTCACCTGGCTTTTTTAGTGATAAATTGTAGCATTAACTGCTGATGTGGTCGTCTTTTTTGTTGGAACAAGTCCAGTTGACATTTTGACCCCATCCTAACTAGGTCTAACGCAAAATCGATTTTAATCTGAGAATCTGTAAACTCTACATTACTGCGCGCACACACACACTGAAAACCTGAAACGATAATGTCACGCTACTCAGTTGAAAATTTATATCGAAAATACGATCGATACCTGAAACATCTCGCTACCTGTACGACGTAACAGTCTGGAGTCATGTGCCCCCGTGCTTGCAGCGTAAGAAGTTTCCATCCAATGCAAGCACAGTGACTCATGTCATACGTGACGTGAAAATGTCTTTTCCTGCGTTTCATGCACGATCAAAGGAGAAAGACGACGATAATCGACATAAAAATGTTTAAATAATTGTAGACTTAACATCAATAAAACAATATTTGAGTCCCAATCAATCCTATATTATAAGTCCGAAATAATAAGCAATGAGAAACAGACTGGAGTAGATACTCATTTTGCTAACGCACCACATGTAGGTCTGTTGAGGCCTAAACATACATGTATGAACTCAGATGATGAGAACATGATTTAGGCCTAATATTGAGAACGATTCGAAAAATAATTCTTCTAACTTCACCCAAGATTTTATCGATTGTACATAGTAAAACTTTGGTTTATTTTATTCACAACGTTTTACCAGGTTTACCTGGCACTATCAGGTGAAATACTAGAACTGAGGCTAACAGAATTGAACTTAAAAATGATCAAATTAGTATTTAAAGCAATAGTAATCTACAAGCATGTGACTAAGCAATTGCAAACAATAAAGTAATTTATCAATGAACTGTAAAATTTATGTATAATAAATAAAAATTTTAAGCCTGAGTCTAAGTATTCTAATGCGTTCTATATACAAGAGAAAAGAAGCGGTTAAAATAGATATAAATAAACACCTTTTTATTTGTTAAGAATATGTTTTTTGTTTTTCGTCTGTTAATGTTGTCTTCCCTGCTGAGGATTTTTATCTAAAAAAAATCAAAATAATGATTATTCCTGGATGTGTGTCCAAAAATATGAGATAGAGATTTTTAACCAGTAGAAACTTGTTCATTTGTCTCACCAATATAACAGCTTTTGCAATCCGTACATTTAATTGAATACACATTTCTCGAAGTATCATTATCCATATACTTTTTGGATAGCATTTGACCTAACTATTTTCCAGGTAAAAACGTAAATTGTACTTTAATGTCAATTTTATATTCTCTGTCTGTTTTTAACCAGATTGTTTTTGTAGCATGAGATAAGTTTAGGATGAATGGTAAAATACAAGCGACAGGTAAATATTTGGAATAATCATCTTCTCTGTCA
>NW_013666068.1:51426-59952 GCF_000517525.1 Limulus polyphemus | reverse complement strand
CCTAGCTTTTAGCATTGGTCATGATGGGAATTCCAAGGAACATAAAGTCCAGTGTGAGTGTGCTTGCGAAATACGGAGGATTGAAAGCATGTGTTTGTTTTTTTTAACATGAACATTTAAAATGACAATTTGTCAGCAACTTCTTTTGTATCTTTTTGAAATGAAAGAAAAACTCCTGAATAACGTTAAGCCTATCGAAGGCTGAAAAAATTTTATCAGCATATCGAAACCCAAAAAAATTGGTTTATAAAGTGAATTTGAGATGACAGTGCCTTCAATTCCTATCATAAATATACTGGAGCTACGGGATTTTCCATACTTAGGCCTTCAATTTGTATATAATTCACATCTTCAGACTGTAAAGTGAAAGATTTAGCGGGAAGGAGAAACAATTTTCTTATAGTGTTGATGTTTAGGCAAAAACGAGGATTAGAATAGTTTTGGTAACGTTGTCAATAAAATAAACAGAAGTTTTACTGTGTACAACTAATAAAAATTTGTGTGAATCTAAAAACATAGTTATTTCTAATATATAAATAGTTATATTTCATAAGTTACATCATTATTTATAATTTTTAGGCCTTTTGTTTTTGCACCGCAATTTCAGAGGGGCAGCTGCTCCCTTGACCTCTGGAGACTACGGCCCTGGTTATGCAAATTAGGTAAAATGCTGAAGCGAAAAACGATAGAAATAGCGGATTTAATGCGAGTTTTATTTATAAAGTGATTAAAATATTTTTGGAGCAGATAATGTAAAAATGTGATATGCAAATAAAATATTACAGAAGTGAAAACTATAAAGTTGACCATAATGATAAGAACTAGAGATTAAAATAGTAGTTTTCATGGCATGTTTACTTATAAAGTGAAACTATGTATGAATATTTTGGGTCGGAAACAACTGTTACAAACCCTTCCAAAAGGTGACAGTTTTTCGGTAAACATGTATTTCTTATATATTCTATTCCACTGCGAGTTTATATCGGCTCTGATTTTCGCGTATCTTGCTGATTTGAAAATTGAAAATCGTTTTGACATAGCCTACTTAACCCTGTAGAAAGCGGGCGCTTGGTCTTAACAAGACCTTTCATTATTAATGCTTAAATGCACGATTAACTAGAATTCTTGAAAGATAAACAAAGTGAAGAAATTGTTGTTTGTTTGAAGTTAAGCCTAAAGCTATACAATGGGCTATCCGTGCTCTACACACCACGGGTATCGAAACCCGATTTCTAGCGTTGTAAGTTCGCAGACATACCACTGGGGGGGAAATTCTGATCAAAGTATAGAAATTGCGTTACCCGTAGCAGTCTTAGGAAACGTGCATTTGGTATTTCATGTTATGAGAAATTGCAAATTTGGAGTTTTATTCATAGCCTGAATAACTTTTAAATAATAATGCTTTACATTTATCCAAAATGAAGATATTTTTTTTATTTGCTTGCTTCAATATCTCATTTAATCATTATATGGATTTGTGAAATTCTCTCTCCTATTTAACAGCAAGAAAAGTAAATAAAATTTTATTGTTAATACTATATTAACTGCTAAGTGAAATGTCCATATTTTTATAAATTATAAACAGTTATTTACATTTTTCATGACTTTAATAACTAATTTGCAAATGTTCTTGGACCAAAATATATATCGTCATACAGGACTTAATTCTAACCATTTCAATTAACTCATTTAATCAACCTAAGCTGTTTATCGCCCAATATTTTTATCTCAAACAGTAACTATACTGTAATTCTGTTAGAAGACTTAATTTTAGCCTAGCATTGATGAACTATCTCAAATCTAATATTGTTCATTAGGAAATCCATCAACTGAAAGCACTTAGCCTAGCATTGATGAACTATCTCAAATCTAATTTTGTTCATTAGGAAATCCATCAACTGAAAGCACAAAAAAATAATTAATTGAAAAATATCACGTGCCACAAGAGGGATTAAAAACCTTCTAACTATGAGATAAACATAATTATGTTATTACTGGTCATGCACATAATTAACCCTTTTAACACTTATAAAATGTCAAAGCAAATATGTATATTAAAATGCCAAGGATGAAGTAAATTTTGAATTTTACAAAAGTAAAACATCCCAAGTAATAGGAATAAATGAGAGATCTAATGCGGTATTTTAATTTGATTAATATCCAGTATGGTCTTTAATGATTACACAAAAAATAATGTTGCTTTCAAAGAGAATTTTCGTACATTTATTAAAATGTTCTTGATACATATGTTTGTTTGTTTTTTGTTGTTTGGCTGCAGATCGCAAGGACGAAGATTAGAACCATGATATTATTTTAAGTACGTTTCTCACTTTAAGGTGTATGGGCGTTATAACTGTGGCCGTCATTACTGCTGTTTAGGCGACGGATACTGCTGACGTCTTCCTTCTTGACAGCTCTAAATGTTTATCTGATTGTGACACATAAGGTGATATTCCTCGTGACTCGGCAGTAAGCTTGGCGGCTTATAACGCTAAATGTGAGTTCGATCCCTGCGGTCAGCACAGCGCAATCAACATTATGTATATATTTGTGTTTATAACAACAACAGAAATAACCAAACAAGGTGAAACTATAAAATATCCATTGCTTTTATTTTAACTATTAATTTGGATTTCATCACGCCTCTAAATTTTAGTGAGATGAGACTTTGATTTTCGAACAATATCTCTGTTAACAAAATCAAGTAATTGGTAGTCTGCAAATATTCAAAATTGTCATTTTCCCTGTCTAATATAGCTTACATTCTATGCTAAAACTCTATTATACAATCTATAGTTGATTATATTAGTAGTCCTGATTAGAAGCCAAACAAATTCATTATCATAGAGTAAAAACTGCACCATATTATTCTCATTAAAATAGCAGACTTTGTTGATGAACATCTTATAGAACTACTTCTTTCCATTGTTAATTTGTAGACCAATTTCATAATAAGGTCAACAAAAAACACACACATCTGTTCCCGTGTAATTAAGACATTTATTGATTAACCAACAGTCCATTCTTATTTAGTTTGGCTTTCTGCATTTCTTGGGTAATTTGTTTTATATATATATTTAACCGTGCTTATAATTCTGTTACTCTTCCATGACGTCAATCACTGTAATCGTGTAATTACACAAAGTATGAACTTAATACTTAGACACTTGAGTGCAATATAATATACAAAACTTGTTTAAGCACTTTATAAACAATATTAAACTACGAGTTAACTGCGTTGATGTAGCCCCCCCCCCCAAGTGGCACAGCGGTACGTCTGCGGACTTACAACGCTAGAAACCGGGTTTCAATACCCGTGGTGGGCAGAGCACAGATAGCCCATTGCGTAGCTTTGTGCTTAATACAAATAAACAAGCGTTGATGTAAAAGACCTAAGTTTGGAAATATGCTACTTTTATAGCCCTGTAGTTTACTTTCAAAATGAATATATAATAAGATCTTACATCCATCGCTAATAAATATTGTGACACAAGGTTGTAAAGTAGCGCGGATACATATATATATATATATAAGTAAGCACCAATTTCTATGATTCATATTTAAAGAGTGAACAAAAGGTAATTAGAAATATGATCAGAATCTTTCTAATACTCAAACAATAAAAAAACGTTCAAATACTTACAAGTTACGAAATATGAAATTGAAGCAAACTTGTTTCCAAAAACAAATCTGTATCGATACTCTAAAATATCTAATGATAGTAAAAAAGAAGATGTAGAATAAAAAAACTAAGAAATAATGTAAAAAATATCTGATAAAACCGTAGTTTTCCGGTAGGTGGATCGGATTTCTTCAAGTAAAAAGACAACAACGCCCTTCTAGTTAGTAATAAGTTGGCAAACAACGATTTATAAGCATAATAAAGCGATTTATTTTTGGGGGGAACATAAAAAATGTTTCGACAGGGCATTAGTCTACTAATGTTCTGTAGAAATATGTGGTATGTTTCCCCCAAAATAAATCGCTTTATTATGCTTATAAATCGTTGTTTGCCAACTTATTATTATATTAGCATAATGTGCTTCCATACTCAAGTACGCTTTTAGTTATTGTTTTCTTGGTTGTTGGTAATAGTACTTACAAATTTAGTTGTTAGGTAAAGAATTTGTTTACACTGTTGTCAATGTCACATTTTTTCCTGTATATTTGTGTTACTTTATATTTAGTACGTCAAGTATTAAGTTATGGTTATGTTTATCTATGTATGTACAGAAAATAATTGTTAGGTTTAGTCCACGAAAAACCTATATACTTTAAAGTATTCTTACCATTATCTTGACGATCACAGAATCCATCACGATCATGTCTTGAAATATAGACCTAAAACATACAAAAATACTGTTTGCAAATGTTAAATGTATTTACAGTATTTATTTTAAGCAACAGTATTAATAATTAATATAAATTAAAGTAAGCTCCAATTCGAAACAAACACAAATTATATGATTCTCTTCAAACCTCCAATGACACTATAAAATAAACACTTATAGATTTTAAATTGAATATAACATTTATTTTATCCTTACATTATATATATATATATATATAAAAAAGAGGAAGTTTGTTTATTTGTTTATTTTGTTCACTATAGGAAACCAAACAGTTGAACTTACAAATTTTAAAATAACTTCATAATAAACAGTTTTTTTTTAAATTTAATGGTGCTATTTATTTTGTATTTGGTGTTGTATTTAATTGTAGCTTTGCGCGAAATCCATAACAAACAAACACGAACTCAGCACAAATAACCCGTTGTTTTATGTCTGACAACAAACAAGCAATCGACAAGAGGAATCAGATTTTTTTAAAATTAAAAACCAGTTTTTCTTCAAATGAAAAAAATGCAAATAGAGTTGTGTTTTGAATTGTTTTTACCTCCGTGGCAGTCTTCTTGCTGACGTAAAACCTGTTAGAATTGTAGTGTCTAACAAAATAGCTACTCATCAGATACATATATTTGTGCAATAAAGAAATACTTGTCTATGTAAGTTGAAAATGCGCTTACCTGTACTGGAGTACAGTACTGAAAATTGATATGAAACGGCAAAGAAAAAAATATAAAAGGCAGTTACTACGGAAATATGACCATTTCATCGTGTGAAAACTAATTGAACCAGATTATAGTCATGTGTTGATAGTTTAAGGTTTTGGTCCACTTCATATTCAACGATCGAAGTCCTTGTTCTTTTCCTTACATTTTCACAATTGATGATGTAGTCGTAGCGCACTCATCTTTCGGTTAAGATAACAGCTGGTTTTCTTAGATTAAAGGCAGGAGGTTCTAAGATTGTATGATGAAATTTTTTCTGGGTATGGAGAATGACATTGAAAAAATTGGAGATACGCATAACATATAATTCTCTTTAATAGTGGTTAGTAATACTTTGGGGGCTTGTCATAGTCAGATGGTTAGAGCACTCGACTCGCAATATGCGGGTCGCGGGTTCGAATCTCACACTAAACATGTTCGCCCCTTTCAGCCGTGGGGGTGTTATAATATGACGGTCAATCCACTATTCGTTGGGAAAAGAGTAGCCCAAGAGTTGGCGGTGGGTGGTGTTGACTAGCTGCCTTCCCTCTAGTCTATCACTGCTACATTAGGGACGACTAGCAGATAGCCCTCGTGTAGCTTTGCGCGAAATTCGAAACTGACGATAATACTGTTGGTGTTGTAGGTTTTAGCGTTACAGTATTCTTTCATTCAACTTCAGAGCCCTATAGTGGTTGATCCAATATATCACTGATTGCACCTTGGGCACTTAAACCCATATACCATTACCACTAGTTTCTCTCTAAAATTGAAGAACTCTTTTTAACCTGGAGCCTGTTTCAAAGACATATAGTGGGTATAGATGATTGGCAATTTTCTTTTTAATCATGTATAAAATAGTGTCGGAATGACTAAAGTACCAGTTTTCTTCGAATATGTAACACAACAACAGATATGGTTCTTCAGTTTTGGTGTGGATTATTATATTTAATAACGAGAGTAGAAAACAATTTATCTAAACGTTTCTGTAATGTTTCCAGCTTCTGCTTCAAAAAGGCTTCAACTTCCTGCCATCTTAAAGTTTCTGTATAACAGGGGTTTCTTTAAAAACTCAACGAGTGAAAGTTTCGAAATGAGAATAAAATCCTGTGAAAGTGGGTTTGTGATATACTTTAGAAGTAAATATACCCTGGTTATATAAGGCATGAACATCTAAGCAAGACCATAAGCAAGTTTACTGTTGAAAATCAACAGAATGATAAACTGGCGATCTTAGACTGTACATTAATAAGTTTTATAGCAGCAAGAAAACAAAGTGTAATACTGTGTGTAAAGCAAAGGGTCCTCATACAAAATTGTTATTCGATTTTTTTCTTTTATTTTTATGTGATAATGTTTTTTACAGTTAATAAATACAACATATAGTCATCACTACTCGTTGCATTAATAAAGTGGAATATATAGTTATTGTATTACAGCACTCGCTGCCGATAATATGCCCCCCTGTGACTCAGCGGTAAGTCTTTGGACTTAAAATGCTAAAAATCGAGTTTCAGTACCCCTGGAGGACACAGCACAGACAGCCAGTTGTATAGATTTTTGCTTAACTGCAACTAAAAAACAAACAATAATAATATTTTTCTAAGGTTTACTGTTAAAGCAGAGTATTCTACTTTAAAATACCTGTTTATATGCATGACTTAAGTTCTTGATACATAAATTTATAAGTCAAGATTTTGTGAGGCATCTAATACTTAAAATAGCGAAATATATTGCGAAGGTTTTATGATATGTATAGGAAATTGTGCAAAAAAAAAATAAAAAAAATACTAAATTCCAAAATTGATGAGCGGATGGAAAACCAGACAAAAACAAAACACGATCGTAACATAAATATTCTTATTAAGAAACGTTTGGGTGGTGCGTTGAGTGACTCTGTTGTTGTTTGTTGTTTATTATTAAGCACAAAGCTACACATAGGGCTATCTGTGCTCTGCCCACCACTGGTATCGAAACCCGGTCTCTAGCGGTATAAGTCCGCAAACATACCGCTGTGTCACTGGGGGGCTGAGTGACTCTAAAAAGCACATTATTAATCTTTCAGGCTACTGACTCTCTGAAGCAGAATAATTTGTACTTGGACATGGTCTAGAGTTTTGTGTACCTACTAACAATATCCAGAGAGAGAAAATTTTCCACAATTTGAAGTCTTATATGCTTTGGCACATGCTTACTGTGGCACACCAATCGACCTTACCGACTTCTATATGCATAAAGAACATTTTCAGGCTATAAAATCTCTACGCTCGAACAAAAGTATTCTTGTTACAAAACCTGACAAAGGTTCTGGTACCGTCATTTTGAATAAAAATGACTACATGTGACATCTTAAACGATGAAACAAAAGTCAAAAGGCTAGGCACTGTTTCGCAAAATGATAACACGACAAAAATTGAAAACAAGTTACAAAAATGCTTAGTAGAACTGGTTAAGAAAGGTTCCTTACCACGTGATATTTATGACCGGATTAGGCCCGCAGGCTCACTACGTCCCCGCCTTCCTAGAACGCACAAAAAAGATGTACCACTCCGCCCGATTTTGTCTATGATTGGCTCTGCACAACATGAATTAGCGAAGTGGCTTTCGGAAATGTTAGAACAGATGTTAACGTACTTTTCAGAAAACTATTATTCAAGACTCATTTTCTTTTGCTACAACCATACAGAACCTTAGCCTTGACCCTAAACAATCGTTTTTGTGCTCCTTCGACATCAGCAGCCTGTTTACTAATGTACCCCTGGAAGAAACAATCAAAATTTGCGCAGATACTTTGTATGGTTGAGAAGGTCAGTGCCCTCCAATACCTAAGGACCTGTTTATTGAACTGATGAATACTGCGACATGTTCGGTGTAATTCAGCTTTAATGATATCATGTATCAACAGATTGACGGAGTCGCCATGGGTTTTCCTGTTGGACCTGCCTTAGCCAATATTTTCGTTGGTTTCCATATAAAAGAACTATTCAACAAAGTTACCAGACCTGCTATTTACTTCCGCTATGTAGACGACACATTTGCCATTTTTAAAACTGAACAGGAATGTGGGTGTTTCTTACAAGACTTAAACTCGTTGTACTCGGCTCGCAAATGTACTTTCGAAAAGGAACAACATAACTCTTTACAGTTCCTAGACGTCTCAGTTGAAAAAGATGACTTTCGTTTTCTCACCAGTATATACAGAAAACCTACATTTACAGGACAATACACACGATGGGATTCTTTCAGTCCCAAAAGTCTCAAAACGAACCTTATTGCTACTTTAGTCCATCGGGCTCTAGTTATCTGTTCAAAATCTAAACTAGATTTCGAATTGAAGACAATTAAAATTATTTTACTAAAAAATGGGTATTCAGAAAACGTTATTAATCAAATTACTTCAAGGAAAATTGCGAGCCTCTTAACTGCCCCAAACATTTGGTCCTAACAAGTGTCCTGTTTACCTAAAACTACCATGG
>NW_013666068.1:40048-51002 GCF_000517525.1 Limulus polyphemus | reverse complement strand
AACGTTATATTTTAAGATCTGTGCAAGAACTCAGCTAACAGATGTTTCCGCATATAAAAGCTATCTTCAAAAATTACTAACCTACATCTTCAAAACTTTACTAAAGTTTCTTATTTGTCATCCATTTTTACAAACTTAACGCATTTAAACTTACCTCACAACTGCCAGGAGGAAATTATTGAGTTTTCTCTGTCGTGCCAATTTCGAATACATCTGAAATTGCAAATATTGTGTTTACAAAACAAAATATTTGTCACATTTTCCAGTTATTTAGTTACAGATGGATACAAATGTTTGGAAATGAAAACAATAAAATTATCATGTCAAACCGACCTGGCAATTATAGTGTAAAATTATCTAATAAATTAAAAACGGCGAAATATCTGATTATAGATTCAAGTTGGAATTGACAACAACAACAAAAAAAAAGTGTAGTCAAAAAGGACTTTAAAGCTACAGTTATCACAATTGTAAGTACATAAAGGTTATATATATATATTTGTTTTACTAAGTAAAGTTATTACTGAAGTAATTTGCAAGAAAAAAAAACTGTTAGAAAAAAGCAACGTATTCTCAGAAACCTCCGAGACAGTTTTATTTTCTCAAACTACTCTTTATATTTCTAGAAAGAAACTGTATAAGGAAATGTAAGTCTAATTGACGAACTGTGTATATTAACTTCATTTCAGTTACAAATAGATTGGAATATTTAATATAAGCTTCACTTAGTACTTTTATACCTAAAAATTTCCAATAAAAGAAATATTTGAATCTCCAAATCGACAGAAGTATGGAGGGTGGCCCAGGAGCAATAAAACTCGTAAAACTGAATTAAGAGTGTCGAAATACAGCTTGTGGAGACTAACTGGAAGATATTGGATGTATGTAGGGAAACATATGAAGACAAAAAATTAATTAGAGATGAATTCTCATCTTAGGTTCGCGTTAACTCTTTTATCGCATACCTTAATAACAAGTTACTTCTAAGACAATGATGAGATGTCAAACGTGTATTGAATTAAAAAAAAGACCTTTGACTAAATTTAGACTATGTTTATGTCATTCTAGTCCCAATTTACAACTCTAAGGGCACTGAAAGCGTTGAAGTATGTAAAAAAAGCATCTATCTTTGTGAAGAGTCAAAGAAATCTTTTAATAAATGCCACAACAGCCACATAACTACCAACAGTATGTTAGGTCTCTGTATGTACAAATTAGAGTTGTCTTCATATCAGAGTGAAAGAAAGCTTTCAGTAACAACGCATATTCACCTTCCTTTACCGCTTTAATTCTGCAAGAATTAGATAGCTATTAGTAATTATTGTTTGATGAGAGGCAGTGAAACGAAAGACTGCTGGAAATCTACAGAGTATCTAGAAAGTACTGGTTCAAGAGGCAGAAAACACTTGCGGCAAAACTAAAGGGAGAGAACCTGAACACATGGAAGCATTGTGGTGGGGCGAAAAAATACAGCAGACTATCAAGGAAAAAGTAAGAATTCTTCAAATAATGATAGATAAAGAAGGATGACTGTTCATAAATGATGTACACAAAAGTAAGAAACGAGGCGAAGAGAATGGTAGCAGTAGCGAAGAACGAGAAAATTAGAAGTTGGTATGACAACATGGAAATACTAGAAAGGGAGAAGAAGGTATACAGAATGGATAAGCAATGGGAATTGGCAAAAAGAAACATCACAATGATCAAAGTAATTAAGGAAAAAAGAAAGAAAATTCCTGATGAATGAAAAGGCAGTAAAACAGAAATGGAAACAGTACAACGAGGAACTGCTCAATACCAAAACTGAGGCTGAAGAATTGAAGGAGACATTACCAATAGCTGGCCCAGTACTGGATATCAGTTGAGCGGGGGCCCAATAAGCAAACAGAAAAATTAAGACAGGCAAGGCAGAAGGTCTATCAAAGATTGTCATTGAGATGGTCAAGGTGCTAGGAGATGATGGAGTTGAGTACGTACGGACCCTGTTAAAGAACATCTCGAGGGAAGGGCGGATGCCCGCAAAATGGAGAGAGAGCCGATTTATACCCATCTACAAGCAAATAGGAGATGCTCTTGAGTATGAAGACTATAGAGTAATAAAACTCATGTAATATCCCTGAAAGTAAAATAAAAGGCTCTGGAAAAAAAGAATAAGGGAAATCTTAGACATCGACGAAATACAGTTTAGGTTTCGGACTGGGAGTGGAAAAATAGACACAATCTTCATTCTGCAATAGTTGCGAGAGGAGTACTTTGAAATAAATAAGAAGTTACACCATGTATTTATAGTTTTGGAGAAAGCGTATGACAGGGTGCCACGAAAATTAGTATACTGTTACTTCCGATAAGAGAGGAGTGCCCGAAAAGCCAACCGGATTAGTGAGAGCCAGTTGTGAAGGAGCGACAACAATCGTGAAGACGGTATATGGAGAAGCAGACAAGTTTAAAGAAAATGTTGGGCTGCACCAAGGGTCAGTCGTGATCTTTTTGCTGTTTGTCATCAATGCTTTGATTATCGTAAGGGACCCCGAGGGAAGTATTATTTACTGATGACCTGGTCCTAACAACTGAAAGTGAACAGGAGTTATAAACGGAAGTTAAAGTGTTGCAGAAGAAGTTTGAATGTCAGAAAAACGAAAGTCATGGTGAGTGGAAGAGGTAGAAAGAAGAAGGTTAAGATCACATACGTAAACGTGAAGCCACTGGAACAGATAAAAGACCTCAATTACTTGAGAAGTACAATCCAGTTGTGAGGGGAAAAAATCCAGAAGTGATGGAAGAAATGTAAGGAAGTAGCTACAGTCATCTGTGACAAAAGGTTACCAAGGTTACTGAAATATCATGATTACACCAGTACAGAGCCGAGACCCCGAAGAAGAAATAAGGCGGCTTATCGATAAGAACAGAAATGATAATGGCTGTGTCATTGAAAAAAAAAAGAAGAGAACGAATAAGGAAATGGAACGAATCTGTGGAATAGAGGAAAAGGCAAAAGAAGCGAGGTTGAGGTGGTTCGGTCACGTGAAGAATAAGAAGTAATAAGGAGAACATTAAAGCTGTCAGTAGCCAGCAAGAGAAGACAGTGAAGACTAGTAAAGTCTTGGAAAGATGGGGTTAAAGAAGACACGAACTAGAAAGAAATTGCAGAAGTCCTGCCAATGAATAAAGATGGTTAGAAGAGGGTAACGCGTGTGAAGGACGGCGGTTTCTAATAGAAGCTAGTATTTTTTGATTATTTTGCATTTTAGACTTCGTTATTGATGTTATTGAAAAGCGCTAACAAATATAAAGTATATTAAACAGTAGTAGAACTTGAAGTTAGAGTTTGGATACAAAAATGATCTCTTCTTATATTTTTCTCACATCTCTTTGTTTTGGTTCTGTTGAATTCCATTAAATATTACTGTATACTTATATGCTGTATACTGTATGCTTACCTCGGCATAGTGAAGAGCGATTCCTCCCCATACTAAATAACTGTTGATAATCTGATAAAAGAAGCGTTTCCATAAATTTTTCATTACGTTAACATTCAAAGGTAAAACTAAAAAAATATTAAAATAATCATTAATTTATGCAAAAATGGCAAGCCAATATGAAATAATTACTTTAAACTTTAGTTGACTACTATATTTTAAAGTTAGCCTAACAAAGCAATTATCAATTACAAGCTGGAGAACCCGTCCGTGGAACGGGTGAAATGAAAACTCGTTTGTAACAAAGGATAAGAAATTGTGCTTCTATTTTTGTTTTATTAACATAATAAACATTAAAAGAGCAATACAAATACATGAAGGTACCAATATTGAAAATAAAGACATTATTTTGAAGAATTCTATCAATATGAAATAAGATGGGGGTCCACGCCCCCCCCCCCCCTTATGACCTTCCTCATGTCATCCTGTATAGCTGTGTCAAGTTTGGTGCTGATTGATCAAGAAATGTGGAAACGTATAAGGAACAGATATGAAATCACGGATATTCGACCGAGTACTTTTTTCCCGGACACACACTTTGTTTCATACAGTAGATTTAATATAATAATTCAATATTTATAAGTCACCCTCAAGAAATATTTGGAATTACCGTGTTTGTACGTATAAACTGCCATATTTATATCTGAAAAAACTGTAATACTAACATAAGTAAATTCAGTCAGGGCAACGATATCTACTTGTACTAAATATTTTAACTGCGCTCTGATAAATTGTTCATTGCAGAATTGTGTGTTATTTATTTCCATCATTTTGTTCAAAAATATAATTTTTGGGGGATTGTTCGGACAGAAACCACATTCATAAATATACCCACTATGATAACTGATTCTTGATTAATGTTATTGTAACTGTGAAGTAATAACCAACGAACGTCGTATTGCTCATTGCCAAAGTATTGTTTATGATAAATATTTGATAATTTTATGCATTCTGTTGTAAACATTTAATGATCGTAACATTATTGAAGTAAAAATTCATTTCTTAATCAACAACTGCTGTTAATCCAGGAAAAATATGTTTTAAACTTCAAAGTGTTAACTTTTTCCATTAAAAAAAAAAAGTTAACTTGCACTTGAATTAGAGAAATATAATTAAAAGCTCCATCTAACGGTGTTAATAAAAAAATTCCTGTTTAGCATATAAAGATTACGAAAATTATATTTCTAATTTGATAAATTAACTGTTTTAAGAACTTATGTGTGAAAGCAAAGGATAATATATTATAATATGTCAACCACACTATATCTGCCATATCCAGTGCTGATGAGGCCTTTCGCCAATACCAAGATATTTTATATTTTTAAAAATTAAAATTTTTAGCAGTCATTAGAAGAACATTCAAGCTTTATGAACTTAAGTTTTGATTACACTATAGCTTTTCATGTTTTGAAAAATTAAGTGAATAGATGAAATTTCAATCCTTTGGATTTGTTTGTTAATAACTATTTTCATGCTGTGGTAATTAGAAGTTCACGTTTAATAATGATGAGTACATATAAGAGTCATGGCAAAAATATAAATATACAATTAACATTTGATGATTTTGGTTGGGTTTTTTTTTCTGTTCTTCGATGTCACAAGTAGGAGGAGCAACTGAAAATTAAAATCTAGTGTATCTGTGCTAGACGTAACATTAACCTTTTAAATAAATATCACCACTCTATTTACATGCTAGAATAGGAAAGTATGCTAGTTATATATTGCTATTATATTTACAGTTTAGCCACAAATACCCTTAGCATATAAAATATATTCAACAAATGAATTAAGAACAGAAACAATATAAAAAAACAGCAACAAAACTAGATTTACAAGTATTAATAGTTATTCATTAGTCCATCTCTTTAGCAGATATTGTGCCTGACACATAGCCTGACGTTAGCAGATATTGTGCCTGACACGTAGCCTGACGTTAAATACTTAAAAAATATACAATTTTGATTAGATAATTAAATAACACATAGATAATTTCGGTTTATCAGGTCCTCTTGTTAGTAGTTTTTTGTTTTGTTGTTTATAAAATAAAGCTAGATTCCTTTTCGTTCCAAATTTTCATAATATAACATAAGACATACATCTATTTTTAGACTTAGGCCAAGAGTCTTATGAAATTTACTTTACACCTAGCAACAGTGACTTTTAATAACATCTTACCTCTTCGTCTTCTTCATGAAATGGACCTTCCTCTGAGTTACGATATAATTCAAGAACTCCTATAGCCGACAATAAATAACGTTAATACTATATTAATTCTAATCATTCCTCTTTCCATTTCCTTTATCTTATCTATTAAAAATACAGATATAGGAATAAAAAACATTATTTGAAAGAAATTGTACGTTATAATGTAAACGCTTCATTTTTTCTTAATATAATAAACTGTATATTTGAAGCAAATGTTGCAAAGTGAATCCAATGTAAGTTATATTTCGATAACCTTAAAAACTCCATATCACAACGTAACTTTTCTCCTAGATTTTTATAGCTAGGTGAGCGAAATGAAATGCAGTGTTTTTTGTTGTTGTTTATTTACAAGTTTTCCATGCATAAAAAACAAAATTATTGGTGTTTTCTAAACTCTATTATAAAAATTACAAAAACAGACTGCCATTGGGAGTTCTTAGAAATAATTGTTTGTTTTTCTCCCGTGTTTCACAAGTTACCTTTAGTTGCTTTATGGTTATTACTAGTAAAATTTATCTCAGGTATATAATAGCATTGCTTACTGGAGAGATCTCCAGGTTTGCACCAAGATGTAATGGGAACAAACAGCAGTAGTAAGAACAAAACAGGGAGTAACCGCAGAGTTTAAGATCAAGAAAGGCGTAAGATAAGGATATATATATATATTATCGTCTACTTTGTTTAACCTATACATAAAAAAATATTTAGAGAAATAGAACATGAACAACCTAAGATATGCAGATGACACAGCATTGCTAACTCTAAGTGTATCAGATCTACAAGAGTTGGAAAACGAAATAAATGAAAAAGGAAAATACTATGGAATCAATGGTAGTAACTAAGAACCAAGATGTACCTAGAATCAATCCAGCTTTTGAGAGAACATCAATTGAACAAATCAAAAATTGCATATATTTAAGACACATAAGAACTGAAGATGGTAAGAGCGACGTGGAAATTAAAAGAAGAATAGAAATAGCTAGGAGTGTATTTAACAGCATGTTAAAAATATTAACATAACACGGAAGAGACCCTATTATAAGGTGCTGAAACGTGTACAATATCTAAAGTGTTTGCTAAAAAGATTATAGCATTTGAAATGTGGACCTATTGGAGAGTAATGAAAATATCTTGGACAGAACATAAGACTAATGAACAAGTATTAGAAATGATGAAAACTAAAAGAACAGTATTATCAATTATCAAGAAAAGAAACTGTGCCTACTTTGGACATATAATTAGAAGAAATGGAATACAAAGACTGTTGCTAGAAGGGAAAATGAATGTGGATGGATAACATCAGAGATTGGATGAGATCATACAGTAACTGTGTTAGAATGGGGAAAAGAAGAGAACAATGGCGCTCCATGACAGTCAACCTGCTCCGAGCAGATGACACATGATGATGATATGATAGCATTACGTTTATTACTTAAAACGTTTTTCAGAAAAAATAATTCAAAAGAAAGTTCCTTGACTATGGGATTAGTGAATTTATACCTACATAAAAAAGATTATTATAACCATTATATATTCTTATGTTTTGAATAAACATTTTGTTTCTGAGAATTTTTTGACTGAAAAATATTACAAAAAAATATAGTAATAATTTTCTTAACAATGTGTGGCACCGAAATATAAAATACGAAAAAGTAGAAATTTTTCTTTTATAAATAATCCATTAGCTAATCCGAGACCGTAATGTCTACAAGAAGCAATTTTTACTCAGATCTGTGTTTTTCACGTGATTCGTTATTATGTTATAATTCGTAATAAACTTTTTATACCTTTTTATATCATGTATAAGAAATCGGACAATTAAAATGGAATCAGTGAAAATGGTTAAAATTCAACATGGTCGCCAAAATTTGATATTTTTATGTCTTCTTTTCTCCATGAATAGCAGCTTAATAAACCGTATTTTTCTCGTTTAAATGAAGTTGTGTTGTCTTTTTGTACTTGCCCATACTTTAGAAACAACTTTTAGATAAAATTTAGATAAAACTTTAGATAAAAAAACGAATTATATAAATCATTGACAAAAATATCTAAATATGGCCATTGGAAATGATTTTTTCTAATTTTACTTTTGTTTCAGAATTTTTACAATTATATCTTTCAAGTTAATATCATTTGTTCAACTTTATATGGACCCATTTTTGTACCTGAGTGATACAGAGGACCCAAAGATTTTGAAATTGTACAGGTTTTTTTTTTCTAAAAAAGATGACAACTTGAGAAAAAGAGTAGAATCTCTACAGATTTTACGAAGTGTATAATTTGTCAAAAATAATACACAGACATTACGAAAAAAGTTAGAAAAGAATTACAAAATATGATACGTGCTAGATGATTTAGTGCTGGAATGAAATTGTATATAACATTCCAAGAGCATGTTTTGTTACAGACAAACAACAGCCACTTAAAAAAAAATTAGCGAAGTGTTTCCAAAAGAGCTGCGATCAATCTCGAGAGATGACAGAGAAGAAGAAATTAATTTGGTTTCGGACAAGTACCATCGAATTTATCAAGAAAGCGAGGAGATCAAGCAAATGGCTGTCGCATGAGAAGATGCAAACAGAGAGAGTGTCCAGGGTTACTTGAACTCAACTGAGAAGACATTCTTCACAATTAGAATAGTAATGATAATCATCTATAGTTTATGTTTGTAAATTAAAGAAAATAGTGCTTGCAGATAGTATATTGTGTCTTTGTCACGCACTCATCAGAAGGCAGAGACCAGGTTCTTTGTGCATATAAGACACGGCCCAAAGCGTCATTAAACATGTGTCATTGGTTTTAGACACTGAGATCTTCGTAATTTCAGTATATATTTATTAATGGTGGACAAATGAGTTGTACATTAACACTAAAGATATTTCATACCATTCCATATTACTTATGAAAGCTTGAATACAAACAACCAAAACATGCTCCTATTTCTAGATGCAATAAAAGGATGTGATACAAACGGATTAATTTTTGATAATAGTAAAGTTCCATGTTTTCAGTATGTGGCAAACCGTGGACTCGGTATATAGTATAAAAGAAGAACAGGGGTAACAGTTTGAATAGAAAAACGATCTTTTAACAGTTTAAACTCTTTAGACAGTTCACGTGTATGTTCACATGCCGAACCCTAAAATCATCCATCAATAGCTGATACATGTATTGTTGTATACATGCTTAGAGCTATCATTCAAATCGTGAACTAGGTTAGAGATGATGAGTCGACATCAACAATATCCGCTACTTTTCTACTGTGTGCGGCCATTGCTAAAAACGACACATAACTGTCCGGTAAATCTATGAAATGAATGTTTCTGTCAGTGCACTCGTGATTGTTCTAGAAATTGTAAATGTCTAAAAATGAAGATATCTTGCTATCTTTCATGGAAATGTATGGGCGAATTAAACATTAGTGAGCTAGGATAGAAATGGATGAAGAACAATCTTAAGATATGAATACAGACTGAAGAACAAAAACAAGGTTATACTGATCTGTTTGTTTGAAGTTAAGCACAAAGCTACAAAATGGGCTATCTGTGCTGTGTCCACCACAGGTATCGAAACCCGGTTTCTAGCGTTGTAATTCTGCAGACATGCCCTTGTGCCACTGGGGGGGCAGATACTGATCTAGGTTCATAAAATGTATTTAGTAAATAGGAACATAAATTACTCACAAGAGAGACAGAAATTTTTGTTTGTTTGTAATTAAGCACAAAGCTACACAATGTGCTCTGCGTTGTAAGTCCGCAGACATACCGCTGTGGGCAGGGACAGAGAATGATAAAAAGTTTACAGAAACCAGAAAAAGGTCAAGTGCATTCAGTGGCAATAAACATAGTAAATCTTGAGCTTAACAAGGTACAAAAATGAAAAAAAAATGACAGAAGAACCTACGATTGAAACCATTAGTTGCCAAAAGAAGCCCAAACTTGCAATATAAGGCTTAGCAGCGATTTTATGACAAACTCGAGTGTTTAAACACTTTAAAATTGATTGTTCTGTCCATAGTATTCGAATCCAGACTTATTGAATTAATGAGCTTCAAAATGATGAAAACAAATGAGTTTCTAATTAAGCTTTGGTAGCCATCTTGGATTTTTTTGGCCACTTTCGCTAAATCAGATTTGTTTCTTAATCAGTATATCAATAAAAACCTAAGCCACACTTACAAGTTTTAGTAGTGAAGTAAGGTGGTCGAAAGAATCAGGAGTGGCTCCCAGACTAACAAGAATTTGGTATGATAAAAACTACACAAAAATATCTAAAACAAGTTAAGACAAAATGAGATGGTTCTTCTAGGTATATTTGAATCATACATGTTAAATAAACATAACTTATTTTACTTATTTAATATCGTAATTGGCTGCTTTATTTACAACGAAACGTAAAATCAAGCCTGCGGAACGTTTATGTATAGGTCAAAATTAGACATATCCAAGATTTAAAGTCACAGCCAAGCGAAATATTAGTTTTAATCAAATTGAATTTTGATGGTTTGATACGAGAGAATAACATTGATCTACATGCCTGCCTGCACCAGTGTCTTCTTTTCAAATTATTTTATACCATAATCTAAAATTTTGTTCAAGTTATGTTGCCATTTTATTTGTCTTAATAAACATTTTTCGAAACGTAATTAAAATATAAAAATTATATCAATGTGTCAATAATAAATATAATACTATAAAACTCAGTGTGTATCTTATTACGTAGTTTAAGTAGTTTGGCTTCCTGTCAATTAGAAGCGAGTAGTTTACGATTGATCGACAATTAAAGATGTATTTGGACTAAAATGTTTTAGGTCATCAAGAAATTAGTGTCGCTTTTTTTAGATGAAAAAACCCGACAAATTATATATCAAAACAAAACATTTATTTAATGAAATAGTCTCCATTCTTATTGATGATGCTTTTCCATCTTACAATCAGGTTGTTAATGTCCTGATTAAAGAAATCACTTGGCATTGAAGCAAAAAACATATCGATGTTCTCTTTAACACCTTCCACATTTGCATACGTTTTCCCAGTAAGATGGTGTTGCAGCGAACGAAAAAGACGGTAATCTGATGGTGCCATATCTGGAGAATATGGTGAGTGGAGGGAGAACTTCCTAACCAAACTCTATAATCTAGTGTTGTGTGAAACGTGCCACATGTGGATGTGCATTGTCGTGGAGAAGAAGAAGAACACCTTTCCTATTGATGAGTGAAGGTCGTTTCTCATGAAGGGCTTGATTTAAACGTTCCAGTTGCTGACTATAGATCT
>NW_013666068.1:34066-39870 GCF_000517525.1 Limulus polyphemus | reverse complement strand
CACCAAATGCAAAGCATCACTTTCTGCGGATGGGGTCCAGGTTTTGGGGGATGAAGTGGTTTTTGTCTAGGACTGAGCCATTGTTTTTGCCGTTTAATATTCTCATAGAGAATACATTTTTCATCACCGGTGACAATTCTGTCCAAAAATGGTTCACGCGCATTACGCGCCAGAAAAGACGAAGCAACATTCACACGTTGGAAACAATGATAATCGGAGAGTTTGTGCGGCACCCAAACACCTTCTTTAAGGAGTTTTCCCATATTCCTTAGATGTTTACGTATTGTTTGATGACAGACATGCACATTTAAGGTCATTTTACGAGTGTGTTGCCTTGGGTTAGACTCAACAAGCGTCTTCAGAGCATCATTATCAATTCCAACATGTCGGCCCCTGCCATCACAATTTTTAAGGCTAAAGTCACCTGAACGAAATTTGCTGAACCATCGTTGACGCTTACGGACGTTCAAAACATTTCCATAAACTTGTTTGATATTCCTTGTGGCTACAGAGGCGTTTTTACTCTTCTTGTATTCAAACAGCATTACATGCCGAATGTGTGTCTCGTCGTGTGCCATCACTCTCAGGGATTAGAATATACTAAACTTTACAAATTATATAGGCTACACTAATGTGATTTTTAGGCGGTTCGTTTAACTAGTATACGTGATGTACGTTTTTTGGGGGGGTGGTTAATGAAAGTGTTCCAAAACGCGACATTAATTTCTTGACGACGTAATACAAAAAATTGCAACTTTTTCGCAATTTGAAACGTATCTTTGTTAGATCATCGAGTTACACCAGAAAGGACGTAAATATACTTTAATAGACATTTTATACAACATATTAAAAGCTTATCAAAGTTTTTAAAAAAGGTCTAACGTTAAGTCGTAAAATAATATTAGAATATTATTTATTGATAGTATTGTTGCGTCATCGAGTCACATGACTACTGTGACGCAACATTTCTAGAACTATCATGTACTTTGGCGAATGTTCTAGTTTTTACTAGATATAGGGTAGGCTGGTATATAAAAGAGGGGAATGTAATGTCTGGGTAGACAGTGAGTAATTGAACTGCAGTCAGAGAGCACGAGAGACGTTACAGCGTTTGTTTAGCTCGATTGTTGAAGTTGAGTGTATCGGTAAAGTTATATTCGGAAAGAATAAACCAGTTTTATTAAGTAAAAACTTGTGTCGTTAAAATTTCGTCGCAACGAAGTTACGGAAAGTTAATTAACAAACGGAGACGTAACAGTATTAAGTGCAGTAAGGTTTAGCCCTAACTAAACTAAAACAAAAATCGTACACAAGTTACAGTGTTAATTTATCTCTTTATCGAATATAGGCCCTACGTAATAAAGACTTAACTAATGTTAGGACTAACATAAGTGGACTTATAGATTTCAGTGTCTGCGATTAGAATTTTTTTGTATTACTCTTGAAATCCTGTATTTAAAGAAGTACTGTTGTAATAAAAATACTAATTTGGCTGGAAATATTTTGCGAATCTCTGCTAGTAGGTAATAAACACACCGACTGATTTCCTAAAGGAATATATTATTTCTCAAAGCGACATGAGCTTACGTTATACAGAAATCGACCCGTAAAGGGTTGACTTTTTTGTTGGGAGAGAGGGGACGGGTTCCGTTGATTCGTACTTAATAAAAATGCTAAGTTATTCAAAATAAAGAATGAGGTTAAATTTAAGAATAACAGAAACTTTTATTACTGGTATCATGACAGCAAATTGAATTTGCTAAATTAGTGTTATTGAAAGAAAGTCATTAGTACAAAAATATCAAACCTTGTAAATAACTCTGTTTTAACTTACCTGTCAATTCACCATCCGGCTGTTGGATCGGGTGAGCTAAAATATTAGTAGCAGATTTCTGGTCGACGGTAACGCCCTCCGGAAATCTAGTATCCTACAAAAGTACATATGCGAAATAAAAAAACATTGAACATATTTGTGGGGGATTCAATGTCTCTTTACCTGATTGTGAAGAAAAAGTTTTTAAATTTAAAAGGTAATCAATCGTATAAAAAAGATTGAAATCACGAGAAAAATAAAACAAGTATAAAAATATAAATACAATTTAATCTCCATGTCCTAAAGATTTGTACAATATTTTATAGCGATCGAAAATCGAACGAACCTCCCACTTGGATTGAAGATAAATTAATTCTGTAAAGATATATCAATCAGGTAATATTAGTATCTAAGATTCTTTTAACGGATTTTCATTAATTAGAACAAATTACATTGACATTGTCAGATTTATCAGATTAGTGAGTTGGTTATATATGACTGTGTGGGATTTCAAGGCGACTCAATACTATTCTTTCCATTTCTGTAACAAAGATTTTATAAAAATGAACCATTTCTACCACACTCATTAATTTGTATAATCAATGATTAATTTTGTAAACTTAAGTCGTAATATTTCCCTTCATAGTAAATCTTGAGTCACAATGAAAATTATAGAATATTAAGACGTTGACGTTTAATCATGATGCGTGAATGACCAGACTTCATATTATATTGTTGTTGCTGTTTTTTTTTTGTTGTTTTTTTTAGGGCGCTTAATTCGTTTGACAGCTTACAGTGTTTAGCATTTTGTTGTTAGATTGCTCATTCAAGTAGTTTGAAAAAATAATTGATTAAAATTAACACTTAGGTTTTTAGCTTTCCCATCAGCAGAAGTAAGAAAATAATTTTTAATACGTGATCATTTCAGAACTATAAATTTTGAGAACCAATAACGAACGGTTACTACGAAAGTCTTAAATCTGTCTGAAGTCTGTATATGATCTAGTTATTAGCGTGTCGACTGCAGTTATGAAGGTTAAAAGTTGATGCTACAATGCCCCTGAACAAGCTTCACAGTTTCAGTTTTGGAAGTGTTACAAGAGTGTTAGGTACACACGACTGTTTAACTTTAGTGAAAGTTTTATCAGTTAAATGGTTTAAGTATAGTTAACTTTTTGTTATTTTTTAGAAACGACAGTTTACTGCAGGTTTGCTTATGTAACTGTTTTCGAAGCATGCGTTGTGTAGTGCAATTGTTGTGAATTGGTGATTGTTGTATTATTGCGTCTGGTACTAGAACATTCTGAGTTCTTCTCGTTGTTTTAACTGAGTATTATTACATCATGATATCTCGTAGTGTGTGGAACGTTCTAAGTCTCTGTCAGGTAAAAATACGCGTGCAAAATGTAGTTCGAGTTAGTTAATTAGATAGATAGCATGATTGTGAGTTTAGCCAAAAAGAGCGTATAATGGCGATTTTTAAAACGAAATTATCACAGATTGTATTTTAATAACAGAATAGAAAATATATAATTTGTCTTATAAATTGAGTTCTAAGGTAACTGAACCAATCTTTGTAGACTTGGACGAAAAAAGAGACGATTATTTAAAGCTCTGGATAGAAGTGTGATAACCAACAGTGTAGCAAACATTTGTATATACGTTTGACTTGTTTTTAATATGTTTTTTATAATAAGTGGACTGTTTGCTGTTTGTTTATTGTTGAAATTTATCGCCAACAAGTCACAGACACCTTACAAGAAGCGACAGTCAATCCTCCGCACTTTCAACAGTCAATTCCGTTATTTGGCATACAGTCAGACGAAAGTTCTTGTGGTGTTTCTGTTTTGTTTTGTTTCGTATATTTGCGCCAAGCTATACCAGGGATATCTGTGCTAGATGTCCCTAATTTTTAACTGATTAATTAGACTAAAATACTCACCACTAACAATTGGGCTACTCTAATCGAAAAGCAAGATTTGACCGTCACTCTTAAAACACACCTATTGCCCTAATATGCGGATTTTGAGATATAGGGACGCGAACCATAAACCCTCAGCTCCACAGTTTGGTATATTAATCACTAGATCACACCCGCCCATCTTGTGTTCATGAATGTTGCTGGTTGATTCACTTCCTTCTGGTCAGTAGCTCAAAATCAAGGACAGCTGTACTTGAGCCTCAGAAATCTCTGACTTGGGCATTTCGCTCATGTGCGCGTAAAGTCGAAAATACTAAACACGGAATTTCTTATCATACTGCATATGAACTGGAAACATACCTATTCAAGAACATTTGGTAAGCCGTTACTGTGCCAACCGAATGACAAATAGGACAGTGACTTCAACACCGAGTTCAACTTATGTAACGTATTTATACGGAAGACAATTTGCAACTATAGGCTAAAAAAGAAGAAAAATACACAGCTGATATTTATTAGTTGAGATAAAACGCATAATTTTACCACTACTAGTGTTTAGTTCCGACTTTAACACCTAAAACAACAACGAAAAGTTTCTCTACACGAGTAAATAAATAAATAGGAAATACATATCTTTACCCTGAGTTGGACAGTAAGATTACTTTAAGATGTTTGGTTCATTATTCTCCAGTTGTTAAACGGACTAGATTTTCAACTGATGGATTAATTTGTTATTCTAATTAATTCTTATACAGGAGATCTGTACTATTTAAACACGTGTAGGCTCTATTACACATCATTTGTCAAACAACATGAGAAAGAAGTTTGATTTAAGAAATGAGTCCGATAAATAGGTGTTATAGGGATCCCAACTGTCCAATTCTTGGCTTTGCAAGAAGAACATTACGAGATGTTTTCTTTGATAGATTGTTTAGGCAGAGTATTCATGACGAAACTTAGTTGAATGGAGGACAACTGCGTCTTAGTAGAAACACAAGTGTAAAAGACGACGTTTCGAAAGTCGTCCGCCTTTCGTTTTCAGGCGGAAGACTTTCGAAACGTCGTCCTCTACACTTTTGTTTCTACAACAGGCAGTTGCCGTCCATTCAACTAAGTTTCATTATCAAATGTTATTCCAGTATGGCGATTCTCCCATAGGTCTCATCGGGTAAATGTAACTGTAGTTGGAAGATCACAGTGCTTGAACGACCTGAAGGTGCCATACTATAAACAATAGAATTTCTAACAGCAAAAGGTTCGACTACACTCCCACCGTTTCATCGTGTTAACATCATAAATTGAAATAAACATTTACTGTGCCACAGCTTACTTGTTCTGTATTAGTTGTTCGCACTGACTCCAATGTTTTTGCCACAAAAGCAGCCACTGTATTTTCTGTTTCCACGGAGATTTTGTGGGCTGAATCCTCGAGGCTGTAAAAAAAAAAAAAAAGGAACGACAGTCATATGAATTTTATAACAAAGCACAAACCTACACACACAGAAAGAGAAATAAATTAAATTACCGGTTCTGTCAGGCGAATAATAATTTTAATTCCCAAGTAACAGTAAAAATATTCTAGGTTTGTTTATAGAATTTATACGAACAAACATTAGGTAAAACAAAATCTAACTTAATAATACAGCTATCATCCTTTAAGGTTAAAAGTTGATAACGAAGAACCCACTTTTTAGTTCTGAGACGGCTTGACTGGGTAAAGAAAAAACCTTATTATAAATGTACCACGTTTTGACAAGATTTTGTCATCATCAGATACAAGTAGTTTAAAAGAGATACATGAGTATATTGCTACTATTGAGAATTTGAAATAATCCGAAGCGTAGTTAAATAATTTAAATTTTAATAGTTGAATTGTACCCTGGATTTAGTGTCTAGAAATATGCCGATATTTTATTTAATTTACGCTATTTGCCAACAAGATTGATTCACGCCGTTTTTTGTTTTTGACACAAATACGTTTTAATATATGTGCAACAGTATAATTTACAATAGCAACTACTACGATTAATTATTACAAACAAAGTTTCATAAACAAAAATTTCACTAACT